>NC_080390.1:12626103-12805774 GCF_028751815.1 Salvia miltiorrhiza | reverse complement strand
CGAGACAACGAATGCTTAAAAGAGGGATACACAATGGCTGCATAAATGATAGAAAAATAGAGAACTAAAAACTTAAAACAAAATTCTTCATGAATACATGAAGACTTAACAAAATGACGATCATATTCACAGAGAAGTAGGAGGTCATGAAGACAAACACGAAATACAGTTATACAAAATAAAATAACACCATCCAGAGCATTCAAGAAGATCAAACCATACAATTATATAAAATGGGATCAAAAGAAACTTTACAACTGGGATAATGTCTACAAAAAGAACAATCTTTTACAAACAAAAGAAACATAGAAGGGAGTTGTTCAGTCAAGGCGTTGGGGAGAAGAAGGAGGATCTACGATGAACTCCTCGACAGGGGGATCTTCAACAAAGGCAGGCTGCGCGATCTCCTCGATCACCGGATCCGTCACCACCGGCAGCTGAAACACGACCTCCTCCTGCGCAGCCTCTGTTACCACACCTTCCGTCCCAACCTGCGCCGCTCGGGAGGTAGACCCCTTTTGGCCCTGAGGGTCGGGCACGACCGAGGAGGAAGTTGGAGGAGGGTAGACCAAGTTCCCCCCGGGACAGTTGCCTCGAGGAGAACGCATATGGCTGCGCAGCTCATCCCTAGCAAAGAGCTGGAGGGCTTTATCCAAAACAGGAAGCCACCAACCAGGAGTCGAAGGGGCGGAAGGATCGACGCCCAACAGCCCATTTAGACTGGTGTCATCCACTTGATCCAGCACTGCCTTAAAATCAAACTTGCTGCGCTGTTCAGGCGTCGCTTCCACCTGGTCAAGAGCGAGCCAACTGCCTTCCTTAACCAAGAACTGCATGGCAGGGGAACGACGGAAAGCTTGAAGAGAATCCTCTAACATATAGCGCAGGAACAATTGACCACGCGCAGTCAGGAAGTATTGTTGGCGAAACTCTTGTATCCCCCGCATGAAGGCTTGGTTTTCTTGATCGGCAATCGTTGTCTTCATTTGATTCAACTTTGCCCGGCACTCCTCCGACATCTCATGCTTGAGAGCCTTGAGTTCTTCCTCTTTGCTCTGGGACACACGAGCGAGCTCAGTCTCGAGGGACTCCTTCTCCACCTTCATCTTGGACAGCTCAGCCTGAGCTTGGCGCAGCTGTTCCCGTAACTCAGTATTATCAGCCAGAGAGCCCATGAGTTCCCCCTCCTTCTCATGAAGATCAGCAGCTGCCCGGGTCATATGTCGGGAGGCCGACAAGCACTTCACCCGCAACTGCGCAGACACAATCACAATCCAGGGCATGAATAAAATATCCGCACAATAGTAATGTCATAAAAGCAAGAACACGCATAGCTTACCTGCTCTACGCCCAGGCACATGTCAAAGGCCAGGTCCCCCATGTTCATGACATCGTACCTGCGCAGGTCGACAGAGGCGATCTGCGATTCCATCTGGGACCGGCACTCCTGACCGGTCAAATCTCTCAAAGCACGAGGGCCCGGAATCTCCACAACGGAGTCAGACCCCTCCCTTGCCGGCGCAGCTTGATGAGGCACATCATCGAGTAAGGCTTCGAAAGAATCCTTACTCTCGGCACCAGAAGCAGGGACCTTTCTCTTCTTGGATGAGACTACCCGTCGAGTCTTGCGACGCTTACGAGTACCCTCAGCGGAACTCGCATCACCTTCGTCGTGGAGTTGAAGAGGTTGAATGTCAGCAGCAGACGAACCCGGACGGGGCCGCCCAGGATTGAAAGACTCAGGGGACACATGCTGCGCCGACCCAGTCTGCGGGGTAGTGTCTCCCTCAACAGCAGGATCGGGAAGGAAACTGAATGAAGCAATGGCACCGTGCTCAGCAGATCTCCACATACCTGCGCAGGAAGGAGAATGATTAGGAAATGAAAAATTTCAGCACGAAAGACGATACAAACATTTGGAATATACCGATGGAGGTTTGGGGATAACGGGAGAAGAGGCCAGCCCCAGCCAAGACAGAGGGAGAAGCGACTAGTTTAAGGACATCAAAATCTTTGTTAGCAAAGGCTTGGTCCAGGAGATCGATGAAGGCAATTTCTAGTTTACCTAGGGGTTTTCTATTTGGGGGAGATGAGTGCTTCGTCCGATGCCACTCCACCTCGTTAGTCCCTGCGCAGTCCGCCCAAGTCCCATTCCGCACTTGTACAAAGAAATACTTGTCACGAAATTTCTTATCCCTAGAATGAAGATTACCTAGGAATGTCAAGTTCATCTTTGGTTTGGCAGTAAAGTTGTAGTGACAATCGGTCTTTTTTAGGATGTGGGTCTGGTGAAACAACTCTACACTATTGGGGTAGTTATTAGCAGCGCAGAGGATATGTAGAATATTGGCCCTACGGAGAGAAGAAGGGGAGATCTGAAAAAAGGGGATCCCGAATCGTTCACATATCCCCACAAGAAAAGGGGAAGGGGGTAAGCGCAGACCCGCCTTCACCTGCGCATGCCAAATAGGGATGGTGTCCGGGCGCCATTGCCCGTCCGCATCAGGCATATCACCGGATTCCCGCTGCATCCGGATTTTCAGTTCACGATCATCCGGCTTAATGCGTAATAACCCCCGTACTTCCGCCATTAGGGCAGTGGAGATGGTGGAACGAGGAAAACGACAACCTTGGCACGTCATATCATCCGCCTCATTTATTTGTTGTTGTCTGGCACCCACGGTGGCCATGGCGAACGCACGAAAAAAAAAACACACAAAACAAAAAGAAAACAGACACACAACAACACAACCGAGAGGAAACGAGCAGGCCGCAGGGGATAATGGAGGAAGGGAGAACCTAACCTGGTAGGAGAAGTGATGGTCGGAGGGGAAGCCTAACAAGGAAACTGGGGACGACGAGAGATCGGAGAAACCGGAAAAATCTGAAAGGAAGTTCGGAGAAGGAGAAGAAGAAGAAGAAGATGAAGGTGATGGGGGGTATTTATAAGAGGGGAATTTGAATCGAGGGAAAGGAGGGAGAATAATCATTAGGGTTGGGATATGTGAAAGGAAAATGGAAGGTTGGGATTTCATCTCAGAATGGTGGGTGAAAACGGAGGGTCGAGATTTCACCCTCACAAAAGTAGAAGCGTGGAAGGACGTCACAAAGTACTCAAAAACATCAGATCACATTAAATGCAATGGGACAAGTTCTGTACCATGGCAGTCAGCGCAGGCGGCGATACGAGGCCCTCCTGCGCAGGCTCACTCATTGCCTTCCTTGATATCGGCTATTCTTCCATACCTCAAAGCAAACACTTTTCATCTACGAAAATTCACGTGAAAATCTACTTCTTTTCGTAGAATAAGGGGGGGAGTAGCTGATGAGGGATAAGGTCCTCATCAGCGCAGCACACGACCCGTATTCCATATGTTACCAATATGAAGTATCTATTGCCTTAATGATTATCGCACAAAATAGGAAAACTAACAGTGCAGGACAAAGAACGGAGATCCCAGCGCCCCTTTGAGAGAGCAGCGCAGTCATTCCACCCCCTGAAGGAGCAGCGCAGTTATTCCACCCCCTGAAGGAGCAGCGCAGTCATCACCACCCTAAGAGAGGGCGGCGCAGCACTAGCACTCCTTGGAGAAGGCAGCGCAGGCTTCAACACCTAGAGATGACGACACGAGCGAAGAGCTCCCAACTACTTTCTGAAGGATACAAAAGCTGCAAGGCCATTGGAGCAAGGACAACCACTAGTGACAACGACGCCAAGGACGTACCGAGCACGTGCCATGAAGGAAAAGACAATCTTACCCTCTCCTCTCCATCTCTTATAAATAGCATGTCTGTAATAGTAGAAGGGACCGATCTTTTCTCTCAAGTTTGACATGTATGCTTAGGTATCTGTAAAGGACTATTCCATTGAAGAGTGAAAGAAACATCCGTCCGTTTATTTATTTCAGGTTCCGATCTATCTGCTATCAATCTTCTAGTTTAGGTGTTGGTGATTCAGTGCTTCACCAAATACGTAATGACGTACCAGTATAGATAAGTAGTCAAGACAAACTACTTCCATCTATACCGCAGCCTAAACCAATAACTTGTCCTAGAGTTATTTCGTCTGTGATGATATTATATCTCTTAAGGTTATTCCAATTATATGGTATTCTGTGATCTACAACACACCATATAATCTACTTATATAGAGGTAAAGAACATACATATGCAATCATGAACACAATCAGATAGGAGATTAGATAGTGAACTTAGGAAACATTGCATACAAGCATAAAACGTTCTTGCTTTCAGTATACAAATCCAACAATCTCCCACTTATACTAAAGCAAACTTTTAGTATACAATGCGTCTATTTACCAATCACCTAACACTTCTCCCACTTATACTTAAAGTTTCCTAAGTGGGTGGCATCAATCGCATTCCCATCTTTCAATGACCATTTGCGATAAGCCTTTTTGTGAAAAGATTAGTAGGTTTCTCCAATATGTGAGAATTTATTCTATGAGCACAAAAACCTCGATTTACGAATAATCGTCTAACTTGGTACTGCTCCATGTGTTTGACCCCTTGTGGTTCTTGGATTCCTTAGAGTTTGCAACTGCACTTGAGGTATCACGAAGGTGATGCTCTCACGCAAACTAGGAATCACCCTTAGATCCTGGAGGTAGTGGTCAAACCAAAAGATTTTACATCCCAAGGAAAACACATAGCTCGAGGTAATTATTCTTTGTTCCGGTCAGCTTGGAAATTCGAAATCGTATAATCCAAAAAGGAACTAAACTGTCTAACTGGTAAACTATCCTTAATCTCTAGTCATGGACTTGAGAATATAATTTACCACAGTTCAGTGTCCTTAACTAGGACTATACTGATATCTTACAACTATGCTAACTATATAGCAAATATAAGATCTCGTACATAGTAATCCATACATGAAACTATCTACTGCGGAAACGTAGAATACTACCTTCATTTCCTCAACCTCAACAGGCATCTTAAGACATAGTCTTTAGATAAAGGAACGCCATATCTAAAAGGTAGCAATCCTTTCTTGGCGGTATTCATACTAAAACGAGCATTCACAGTATCAATGTAAGACACTCGAGATAAGCCCAACATCCTTTTCTAGTGATCCCTTATAACCTTGATCACAGAGACGTATATTGTACCTCCTTAGTCTTTCATCTGAGACTGTTCGGATAACCATTACTTTATGTCTTGACAATAGCTCCATATTGTCGCCAATTAGGAGGATATTATCTACATAAAATGCAAGATAAACCACATCACCGATGACACGAGAGCGATTGATACGAGATGCTTCTCTCCCTCCCTCACGTAACCTTCAGGTTGTTGCACATGGTTGTCCTTACCTTTTTTCAAGGTAATATATATGACATCCATTTGCCAGACCTCGATGGTTTAAGTGAGCTGCTATGGGAAAAAATGGTCCGAATGTTCTCAGCATGGCACTGGCGAAAATATCATCATAACCTATACCCTTACATTGGGCATAACCTTTCGCCACCAGTCTAGCTTCGAAAGCTACGACCTTGCTCATTCGGGCCTGTCATTATCTTGTATACTCACTTACAACCTAAGGCTTTACTGCCTCCTGGTAGCAAGATTTTCCAGTATACACCCATATTCTTAATGGATTGCTCCATTGAGGCGTGCCAGGAATCTTCATTCTCGTCTTCCACTAATTCCAAGTAGATATCTGGGTCGATTCTCTTATATTCACTACCAGGGACTGAATCCAAAAGATTCTCCCAAGAACATAAATCGATCGGGTTGTCCCACAACCCTCCCACTACAATGGATCTGTGGTGGCACATGTGTGTCAACAGTGCGTGCAGTGTCTTGTGGTACAAAAACCTTGCACACTTTGGCTTGGGTGATGGAATCACCTGTCTAATGTCTTCAATTTCTTGAAGTACACTATCTGACTTGAATTAGTGATTATTCCCATAGTCCACTTCTAAGAATCGTGTGTCATTGCTAATAACCACCTTCTGATTCTTTAGGACTAATTGCAAAGATACATAACTCATCATCGAACATATTTTTCCAAGAGTGACCTATTTCTTCTCTCCACCACACCATCTTATATAGGGATTACACGGTGTAGTAAACTGGGTTGGAATCCCAAACACTGACAATGAATCAGAAAAGATCATTCCTAACACATTATTGGCCCTTTATTCCCTTTGCCATGAATGACCTGGTCTCCATCTTTTCCTCTATACAGGATTCGCAGGTTCGAAATAGTACAACCTGGATTGAATCCAATGTACTTATTTAGACACGAGCCTTTGGATCCTGTTAAGATAGATGTGACCTATTTCTAGGGTATCAATATATGTGTAAGATCCTCATGAGAGATTAGCCTTAACTTTTCTCTTTCTTTTGTTCGATGATGTAAATGCAATATAAAGGTATTTTGTAGACAAATTATAGTATGAAGAGAGATGTTCAAAAATACCAGAATAGACAACTTTGTCATTTCTTATGATATAATCACCACTATCAAAAATGATATAAGATCCATCCATTCAAAATTTTTGGAACATGATAAGGAACTCTCAAAAACTAAACTATGTCTTTAGTACTTAAAGACAAGTCTCCAATTGCAACAACTGCGACTCTAGTCACGTTGCCTATGAAGACAATCAGCTTATCACTTCTCAGCTTCCTTGTCAGCCTAAAAGTCATGCAAGGTGCAACAATCATTATCAGTTTCTCTCGTTATCCACTACTCACAACTGAGTAGAAAATGAGCTGACATGTCTCAGTTACTATAGCAAGTGAAGTACCTTAACCCTTTACCTTGAGTATTGAAAGAAAAAATCTCCAATACTCAATCTTATCACACCACTACTCCCACTATTTCCCTTGTCTTTCTTGCCCCTTGGACCCTTCTTCTTCCCGTCATTCGACGAAGAAGATGGCTCTCCTTTGGCAATAACAAGTGCTTGCACATCTCTTTCCCACAACTTCCTTAGCCGTAACTAGAGCATTCAACAACTCAAAAAAAGTATTATCTTTCTTGCTCATAACAGCATTGAGGCGGAAGTTCTTAATTAAAAGACTTGGGAAGAGAGTTCAGGATAATATCGACTTTTGCCTCACCGTCGATACTCCCACTGAGCAAGTCAAGTCTGTCAAAATTTGCATGACATGCTCGTGCACTGAGCTGTGCTCAATAACAAGATTACTCTCATCAAATTTAAATGAGCAGCTCAGTTCGACTCTCCGAACACCTTTTGAGATTCAGCATGATGCTAATAGCATCGTCCATGCCCTGATGTTGGAGCTACAAGGTTTGTGACATTATACTCATAATATAGCATATAGCCACATTATTCATTTTATGCCACCTCTTATGTAATTCCTTTTTCTCATCAGTTGACTATTGTTCGGACCATAAAAACATGGAGTAGTAAGCAACACAAAAATTGTGTTTAGTTTGTGATAAAGATAAAAATCCAAAACTGCGTTTCCATTTTATATATGTGGACCGGTTAAAAGACTTTGTGCAAGAATAAATAAACAGTAAGAGACATAGACATATCTGAAAGTAAACAATTTAAACATGTAAGAACATGAACGCATATAGTTTGTAACAATAATATGATTCATCTGCCAACTTCGAAAAAAAAGCGGATGTCTTCTCTCCCAAGTTTTCGCCTAAACCCTAGCGCCTCCTTACTATGAATTCGCCGGTGAAAAGTCAGCCGGCGGTCGCTCCGCCAACCGCCGATAACTCAAGACTGAATCTTCCTTTGGTGTCCAATAATTTCTCGCGCTCACAAGCTCCCATTGAATCTAGGGCTTCCGAAGATAACTCGACTAGGGTTTTGGATGTTGCTAGCAAGATCGCTCATACGGAGGCTGGTTCCTCGATAACATGTGCAAGTCCCTCGCCGAAGAACAGGGTCTGAAGTTGAGGGTCACACTATGACGGACAATAATATGCCTCAGAAGATTTCCTATGCAAACGTGATTAAACCTATGGCTAGAAAACCTGATGTCCTGGTACATCGTTGCAACATTGTTCAACCGATGGTTAATAATGGAGTGATTTCTATCAAGATACCAGAAACAATGTATCAAGATCGCATAAAACAATTCCAACATGCGATGATTGGAAGATTGCTTCTCAGAAAATGGGAAAAACCTAGGTTGGTTTCGGATCTGAAGAAAGAACTTTAGATGTTATGGCAGCCAAAGTCAGATTGGAAGCTTATCCCAATGAGCAAAGGTTTCTATACGATAAAGTTCACCACTGCCGAGGATAAATTTAACGCTAAGCGCAAGAGCTCTTGGAATCTTGCTTCGGGCACGCTCAGGCTTCGAGATTGGGTGAGAAACTTTGATCCGTATAAGGAAATCTCCTCGCTTTGCCAAGTTTGGATGCGTATCTATTATTTACCTGTGGAATACTGGACTAAAGAGATTATATTGAGTATTGGCAACTCGGTGGGTGTTCCTATTAAAGTGGATGGAGCTACGGCGGATGGGGATGTTGGACACTTTGCTAGGGTTCTTGTGGAGGTGGATTTAGCTCTTCCTTTACCGGACTCAATTCACGTCGACTGTCCGGATCAGTCATTCTATGTGGAGGTTGGCTTTGAGCAACTGTCGTACTTTTGCACCAAATGCAAAATCACGGGTCATACTTTGGATAACTGCTTTAAAAGGAAGGTGGAAAGAGGGATAGAGCAACAGAAGAAGCCCATGGAAGGGAATGTGGTGGACGCCGCCAAAGAGAAAAGCAAGGGCGATGAGGAATTACAATTCGGGAAGCCGAAATCTGCTTGGCAACCCAGAACTAATAAGGAAATAGCGAAGCCTTCGGAGAACAGATTCAATGTGTTCAATTCTCAGCATGTTTCCGGGCCGGATATTTTGGAAGCGATCACTATTCCTGTCAGCGAGAATGAAGTTCAGCAGATAGAGCAGGAACATATTTCTTCGGAACAGACTTCAGATGAAGAGGAGGTGGAAACTATCGAGATGGAGCAGAATCCTAATAGCTTAGGAGAAGAGCAGCAGGCTGCACAGCCGGATAAAAGGGAATTGGAGTCCCCGGTTGAAAGAATAGAAGCTGCCGATACTTTGGAAAAAGGACAGACTGATTTAGTCTTGAGTGAGACTAACGCTCAGAATCGAGAGGAACTGAATATTAAGGTCAATCGAACTGCTAACTTGGTGCAAAACAAGAATGCAGAGGGCTTAAACAAGGATAAGGAGACTTTGCAAACAGCAAAGAAGATAGGCAGGCCTCCGGGATCAGCTCGTGTTGAACGTAAACCAGATCAATCCACGGATAACATAAAATATCGTCTCAGAAGACCACCTCACATGAGAACTGAACCTAATGCGGAATCAATGGAGATTATAAAGGATCATCTCTACAAAGCTTGGGCAGCCGGAGGAACACCCCGTGATTTCGTGATCACCAATGAGGGATCATCAAGTGCCAAAGTTATGACAAAGGTGGCAGCTAAAACCTGGGCGGAAGAAGTGGAAAGGGAGGAATCCCTAGCCACAAAAAACTAGTCGGTTTTTTATGAATATTCTGGTTTGGAACATCCGCGGCGTCACGGATGAATCTAAACTTGTTCTAAGTCTGCTTTTCTCCTCTTTTGTTGGGTATCATCGAACCCAAGTCTGCTTTTCACAGGACTCCTAGTAGCTTCTGGAAATCGCTCAATTTGATTCCTTGTTTTCAAAATTCTCGTATTAACATGTGTTCTAACATTTGGATTTTTACTCAACCTGATGTTCGTACGAATTTGATTTTTGCTTCTGATCAAGTGGTTATTGTTGACTGTGACTGGCAGAGCAAGAACTTTCGTGTGGCTGTTGTTCATGGCGCTTCTACTTACTTGTTAAGACGTGAGCTTTGGATTGACATTCTGAATCATGCTGTGAACAATTTTGTGGTTTTGGGAGATTTTAATGCCGTCAAGGGTGCTCATGAAAGGAGCAGCAACTGTAGGCCCAATATCACTTCTTGTGAGGAATTTGGCGCTTTTATTAATGCGTTGGGATGCATTGAGTCTCCTGTTATTGGTCTGAAATACACTTGGTCGGGGAGACGTTTCATGCCTTCGCACGTGGAATCCAAATTGGACAGAGCCTTTTATTCGGACAGTTTTGCTAACTCTTGGCACACGGTCTTTTCGCAGATTCTTCCGAGGAACACTTCGGATCATTCTCCTCTGGTGTTGAGATGTCAGTCGACTCTTCCTTCCAGCAGGAAGTTTTTCCGTTTTTTGAACATGTGGACTTTACATCCTGGCTTCTTAGACTTGGTTAAAGCTTCCTGGTCGACGCCGGTGGATAACTCTTGTCCCATCTATACGGTTATGATCAAGCTTAAGAGATTAAGAACGGAGATCCGGAACTGGAATAAAAGCACGTTTGGCAATGTGGATTTGATGATTATGGAGAAGCAGCAGGATCTGTCGGAGATTCAAGAGAAAATTGCTGTTGAGGGCTATACTGAAGACTTGTTTGACAAAGAGATATTGGCGCAAGCTAGCATTAATGACATCCTTTCCGTGCAACTTGGCTGCAAGATGGGGATCGGAATTCTAATTTCTTCCACAACATGCTCAGGTACAAGAAAAAACCTCACTTCATTTCTCATCTGACCATTGATGGTGATACGTGTGTTGATCAGAACAGAATTGGGAATCACATTGTGGATTTTTTCACTAATCTTTTCACCGAGAATTCGCATGTTCAAGCAAACATTGTGGAGGTTGAGGCTATTTTGGATCCGATTATCTCAGATCAACAAAACTCTTTGTTGTCCGCCATTCCTAACGAAGAAGAGATCACGGCTGCGGTCTTTCAAATGGATTCTAACAGTTCGCCGGGGCCGGATGGCTTCTCTGGGAAATTTTTCCATCATTGCTGGGACATCATCAAGAAAGATATTTGGCGTGCGGTCATTACCTTCTTCGTCAAATCTTATTTGCCTCTTGGATGTAACGCCAACACTCTCATTTTGATTCCTAAAAAGGACTCTGTTGTTTCGGTGGCTGACCTTAGACCAATAGTGCTTTCGAATTTCTTCTTCAAGATAATTTCAAAAGTTTTGGCGGTGCGGCTGAGTGTTGTCGCTGCTCAGCATATGTCGAGTAATCAATTCGGTTTCATTAGCGGAAGATCGATACACGATTGTATCATGCTTGGTTCGGAGGGAATCAACTGTTTGAGGCGGTCTAGCGGGGGTCAAAACATGGCGTGCAAAGTTGATATTTCTAAGGCGTTTGACACTCTGCGGTGGGATTTTCTTCTTAATGTCCTCAAAGTTTGTGGTTATACCAGCCAGTTTATTAAGTGGATTGAGGTTATTCTTTCTTCGGCCCGGCTCTCGATTCTGTATAATGGTGAACTCCGCGGTTTTTTTGGGTGTTCGAGAGGTGTGAGGTAAGGAGATCCGTTATCGCCTATCTTGTTTGGAATCGCGGAAGATGCTCTTAGTGCTCTTTTACACAACTGTGTTCGCTCGGGTCATCTCGTTCCTATGCAATTCTATAGAGGCGTGTTCTTTCCGACGCATCTTCTCTATGCAGATGACATTCTGATTTTCTGCAAGGCCACGAAAACCAATGTTCGAACTCTGCTTAAAGTTCTGAATTTTTATGCTGATATCTCTGGTCAGGTGTTCAGTCCTTCCAACTCTCAGATCATTTTCTCTGACCGCATTGCCGCGAGAACTAAAAGACAAGTGACGCGTATTTTGGCGCTCTCCACTAGCGATCTGCCCTTTACCTATTTGGGTGTCCCGATGTTTCGTGGCAAGCCCAAAGCTTTTCATCTTCAGGCGATTCATGATCGTATTGTGAATAAATTTGCTCGATGGAAGGATCTTCAACTTTCCATGGCAGGAAGATTGTGCTTAATTAATTCGGTGATTAGTAGCTCTCTTACACACTCTATGATGATGTTTAGATGGCCCCGTTCTCTTCTGAAAAATTTGGATACAAAATGTAGGAATTTTCTTTGGAATGGGGATACTAGTAAGCAACCTTCGTGTTCGGTTAGCTGGGATAGAGTTTGTGCTATAAAGGCTGAAGGAGGTCTTGGAGTTCGGTCGTTTCTGACTATGAACAAGAGTTTTCTTATGAAAATGGCGTGGAGGGTGATTGATGGAAATAGTTTTGGCTATGATATCATGAAACGCGGATATCTCACTTCTTTCTGCAAAGTGAAAACTGTTGCTCCTTCTTCGATCTGGAGCGGGCTGCGTGAAGAGGTTGGCGACCTCGTCTGGGATTCGTTCAGCTATATTGGCAAAGGTGACTCAACTCTCTTCTGGTTAGATGACTGGCTTGGGTATCGTCTTGCGGATAAATGTGGAGTTCCTTTCTATATGAAAAACTCTCTAAACCAGACGGTGGCGGATTATTTTTTTGATGGCATCTGGCATTTCACGCAGGATTTTGTTAATTCGTATCCGTTGGTGGTTTGTGACATTCTTTTGCTGCCTATTGGCAACTCGGATGTGCGTTTTTAGAAGCCTTCTTTGCAAGGCAAAGTAACCGCCGCCCTTGCCTTTTCGCATCATTGCCATAAATTTCCTAAGGTTTCTTGGGGAACTTGGATTTGGGAGACCTTCATTCCTATCCGACGATCCTTGGTCTGTTGGCGTTTACTTCATGGAAGAATGCCGACGTACGATAGGCTAATTAAGCATGGCTTGATTATACCGAACTGGTTCATTTTTTGTCAAAGGGATGCTGAAACGCCGGATCATATCTTCTGGAACTGTGATTCGGTGCGACCCAGTTGGCATACTTTCTGCATTTGGTTTGGTTTTCCGGAAGCTTTGAGTTCTGCTGACATTAATAGTTTTTTGGTTCTTGCTTGGGATCGTAAGATGAGCACTCAAGTCAGTAAGTACTGGAAGGCTGGTATTATTGCTATGATATGGGCCATTTGGAATCAACGTAATAAGTGCATTTTCGATAACTACAAGTTTTGTCAGAGACGGCTTCTTCATTTGGTGAGAGTGGCTTTCATGGAGATGGAGATGAACTTTAAGAAGCTTGGTCATATGGACAATAGTTGGGAGGACTATATGGTTCTTCGAAATATTGGAATTAAAGGCCGTGCTGCGCCGCCTCCGACCTTTATTTCCGTGAGTTGGTGGCCTCCAACGGCACCCTGGATGAAAGTCAACACGGACGGGTCTGCTCTGGGTGCCCCGGGGGCCTTAAGTTATGGTGGTGTGTTTAGAGACCATTGGGGATGGGTTAGAGGATGTTTTCACTATAAACATAGCATGGGATATGCTTTCGAAGCGGAGCTGCTGGCGGTGATTACTGCCTTCCGGATTGCACGGGCGAGAAACTGGAACAATCTCTGGATTGAATCGGATTCCACGTATGTTGTTGGGCTGCTTCGTAAGAGGTCTGAGGACGTTCCTTGGCGGTTTAAAGCTTCTTGGGCAGGCGTTTTGAGCTCTCCGACCGGGTTTCAACTGTACATCACACATATATATCGAGAAGGAAATCAGGTGGCGGATTTAATGGCGAATCCTTCACGGGAGGAGGGATGGTGGCCACATGAGATTGAAGAAATTAAACATGCTGCAAGACAAGATATGGCAGTTCACTCTTTTGTTCGTGTCTCTCGTTGATGCCGGGATCGTCTGCTGGAGTGTAGCGAACTTCTTGGAGGTGTTGCAGGGGGTGAGCCTGTCTTGGCAGACTCTCTCGTATTGCATGGTTTTCGGGAAGCAAAGTTGGCTTTGTACTTTGTTCGAACACATGGTGGGCTTTTTTGTTTGTTCGATTTTCTTCTTCTGCAGCGTTTGGTCGAGCAGTTGGTGGGCAAGTGATGCTGCGGTTTGGCTCGTTGATTCGCCGGTACATGCTCACAGTTCCGGTGCCAATTCCTGGTCTTGCGTGGTTGTTACTCACAGGGTGGTTGACGCAGCTGGAGATCCTCTTGGCAGCGTAGTTTCTGGCGACGGCGTCATTCCGGCCGAAACTACTAGCCTTTTTCCTCCGGTTCTTGTGTGGGTGGTAAGCTCGGCGACGGAGTATAACCGGCCGTTTGCTTATCACCTCAACTCGGGTCTTGGTTTTGAGGTTAGCTCACGGCGACGGCGTATCACCGGCTGTGTTGCTTTCTTATGTTCGTTTGTTTGGTTTGAGCTAACGGCGACGGAGTCTTGCCGGTCGTTTAGCTCTCTTCTTTGGGCTTTTTGGGGACGGTGTATAACCGGCCATCTTGCCTCTTCTCGGTGTTTCTTTTTCTTTTATTTGTCTTTCTTGTTTGAGCTAACGGCGACGGAGTCTAACCGGCCGTATAGTTCTCTTCTCTGGGCTTTTTGGCGACGACGTATAACCGGCCATCTTGCCTTTGTTTTGCCGTTTCTGTGGGGTGAGAGCCGGGTTGGATTGGGGACGATGGTTAGGCCGGAGTTCTGGAAACTTACCCCTCCGCTCTCTTCCACCTTTTTCTGTTTTTTAGACGGGTACTCTTTTTCCATTCTACGGTTTTTCCCTCTGGGTTTTCCGTAGAATGGTTTTAACGAGGCCCGACCCTTAGTCTGCTTTTCTTGTGCTTTCAAGGGTTTTTCTTAGGTTTTCTTTTTTCTTTTTCAATAAAATCGCATTTAATTAAAAAAAATTGTAACAATAATATTGTAACCTTTTGATAAAAACAATATTAGTGAAACCTCCAACTGCTCAAAGAGTTCCATGTGCAAGCCACGAAGGGTGGACGTTTACACACAAACTTCTCAACCAGACTATTTACTTAGTCATTTAATTTCCATCCATGTCAATTTTACCTTTTGACAAAAGAAATTAATAGTTGGCACCTTAACTAGACCATATCATATTCAAGAAGGGACTCCGTTGGGGTGTTGTACATTGTACTTGAAACGATATCTAAGCAATGACCACATTTTAACCTTGAAAATTAAATTCTTGAAATTGGCATACTCACTCGGACCATGCCGCTTTCTATTTAATTTTCTTGGTTATCTTATTTAATTTCATTCTCCAAAGTACTTGTGAAAATTATACAAGTAAGCCACGATGGGTGGACGTTTACTGCATAACTCCCACTACTTTAATGGTTTAAATATTTTTATAGAAACCTCTTCTGACAAACTTATGAAAAGCAAAAATGAAATAAGCCACGATGGGTGGACGTTTACTCACATCGCTAATCACTTTGTCTAGAGACCGCATGTGGAGGTCTATAAAATTTTAAGAATAAAATTAATTAGAAATAACCACAATTTAACTTTGAAATTAAATTCTCGAATTTTGACATACTCACTCGGACCATGCCGCATTCAATTTAATTTCTTAGTTATCTTATTTAAATCCATGATCTAAAGTACTCGTGAAAAACTCCCACTACCTTAATGGATTTAAATATTTTTATAGAAACCTCATCTGACAAACTTATGAAAGAACAAACATGAAGTAAGCCACGATGGGTGGACGTTTACTCACATTGTAAATCACTTTGTCTAGAGGCTGCTTGTGGAAATCTAAATAATTTTAAATCATCTATAAAATTATAAGCTTAGTCTTTTTTCTTTCAAAAGGTTTGATCATGCTCAACACATAATCCTAAACATGCTCATCTAAAACGCAACATGTAAAAACATGCTCACAGAATTCTAAAACATGCCTAAGAAAACGATAAACCTAGCATGCTTGTCTAAGCGCAGTTAATAAACACATATTAACAAGCAGAGACAAAAACAGCATGCAAAAAGCATAAGGGATAAACACCACGACATGCAAATAACAGAATTAAAAGAATAAAATTCTTCGTGACCCATTCGTGGAAACCCAACTTCTAATCTATTAAATTAAAAAAAGAAAAGAAAACCCAAAAACATAAACTTGGCTCGAAAAACTTCATACGGCCCGTCTTTGGAAAAGCTAGGGTTTGAGCCCCTTAGGGTTTGAAAAAATCGGCCACCTAGGGTTTGGAAAACCCTAGGCGCTGCCGCCTCTCTTGGCAGCCCGCCCTCCGCCGCACAACCTATTGAAAAAATCAATAAGTTGAATGCATGTAGTTGATTAGTAAAAGTACATCCCTAGGGTCAGAGTTTTCCTACATTTGAGTTAGTATCGTTATTTATATGCTCTTTAGTTTTTATTTGATTAATTTTAGTTCGTAAATCTCCTTCATTATTGTTTTACCTGTTTACTGTTAGAGTTTGTTTAGGAAATAGATAGTGCAATTTCGTTTTACAGTCTCTGTGGATACGATACTCTGCTTGCTATTTACGTACTATAATTACACTGTTTAGTTGCAGTTATTGTTGCTATAAAAATAGTGATCACTATGCGCACGACATAACAAATATCAGGTCTCGTGCAAAGAATTGCATATATGAGGCTACCTACAGCGGAAGCATATGGTACCTTTATCATTTCCTCCACCTCACTAGGCGTCTTAGGACTCATATCCTTAGACAGATGAACGCCATGTCTGAAAGGTAGCAATCCTTTCTTGGCAGTTTGCATGCTAAAACGAGCAATCACAGTATCAATGAGGAGGATATCATCTACATAAAGTGCAAGGAAAACCACGTCACCATTGTCATCTAAACGGTACACGCAAGTCTCATTCTCACAATGAGTAAATCCAAAGGATTTAATAACCTCGTCAAAACATAAGTTCCATGACCTAGAAGCTTGCTTAAGTCCATAAATGGACTTCTTTAGCTTCCACACGAGATGTTCTTCGCCCTTCTTTACAAACCCTTCGGGTTGCTGCATATAGATATCCCTTCCTTCTTCAAGGAAATCGTTTAAGAAAGCGGTTTTGACATTCATTTGCCACACATCAAGGTTCATGTGGGCTGCTATGGCAAGGAGTATTCAAATGGACTTAAGCATGACAACTGGTGAAAAGGTTTCATCATAGTCTATACCCTGCTCCTGGGTATAACCTTTCGCCACCAGTCTAGCCTTAAAAGCCGCGACTTTTCCATCCGAATCTCGCTTTCTCTTGTATACCCATCTGTTACCTATGGCCGAGTAGCCATCTGGTAAAACAGTTTTCTCGTATACCTCTATATCAGTCATGGATTCTATTTCAGAAACCATGGCATCGTACCAAGAATCAGCATCTGCGTCTTGCATCGCTTGTCTAAAGTTATCTGGGTCGATATCATTTTCTTCATTAACAGGAAGAAGATCTGAAGACTCTCCCAAGAACTTGAATTTATCAGGTTGATGAACAACCCTCCCACTACGACGAAGCAGTGGTGGTACTGCTGGGACAATAGTTTTTGCAGTGTCATATGGTGCAATCTCTTGCACACTTGGCTGTGGTAATGGAATCGCCTGTCCATTGTCATCTATTTCTTGAAGAACAATCTCGGACTTAGACTTGTGCTTGTCTTCATAATCTTGTTCCAAGAATCGTGCATTGGTGCTAACAACCACTTTCTGATCCTTAGGATTATAAAAACAACCACCTTTCGTTCCCTTAGGATATCCTACAAACAACATTACTTCACATCTAGGCTCCAATTTCCTTGCTTCCTTGTCTAGCACGTATGCAGGACAACCCCATACCTTTATATGGCTTAAACTGGGCTTACGCCCTGTCTATAACCGGAAGGAGTCTTAGGCACATATTTGTATGGCACTAGATTTAACAAGTAAGCCGCTGTTTCCAAGGCATATCCCCAAAACGGTTCTATTTCTTCTTTCTGCTACACCATTCTGTTGGGGAGTACCCGGTGCAGTCAATTGGGATGTAATCCCAGAATCTGACAAGTATTTTTTGAACTCGTTCCTGAGGTATTTGCCACCGCGATCAGACCGCAATAACTTGATACACTTACCCAACTTCTTCTCCACTTCTGTCTTGAATTCTTTGAATTTCTCAAAGCATTCAGACTTGTGGTGAAGCAGGTAAATATATCCATATCTCGAGTAATCGTCAATGAAAGTGATGAAATACCCATACCCTCCACGAGCTTTTGTGGACATTGGTCCACACAAGTCAGAATGAATCAATTCTAACACATTTGAGGCCATATTCCCCTTTGCCTTAAAAGGCCTAGCCGTCATCTTACCTTTTATACAGGATTCGCGGGTTCTAAATGGAACGACTTGAAAATCTTTCAATATTCCATTCGACACGAGTCTTTGGATCTTGTTTAGATTGATATGGCCTAATCTAAGGTGCCACACATGTGTATGATCCTCATAAGAAACAAATTTTTGCTTATTGGGGTTTGAACAAATTGGTGATGTAGATGTAACATGGACAGAGTTCTTATGTGGACATGTAATAGTATAGAGAGAGTTGTTCAAAATTCCGAAAAAATTAGTCATGTTATTTTTAGATTCAACACTTACCTCGGAAGAAGAGAGATTTTCATATTGTTGTGCCTCTTCGACAACTTCATCGTTTTGAGCACTTTCTTGCTCTTCCGTCTCCTTTTCATCTTCCATGGGCTTTGGATCAAAGAAGTCTTCCTCACTCATGAAATTCACAGCATGAACATATTCCTTGGGATGTACTTTTTGAGATGGAAGTTTTCCATGATTGGCTTGCAACTTGTTCAGTTGAGTGGTGAGTTGAGTGATCTGTGTGCCCATACTACCAATCTCGAGCTCTACCCTGCAATGTATGAGGAAAAGTTAGTAATCTTAAATGATCTTCAGTAAAACCTTGAGGGCGCAAAGTAGTGCAAACTAAATCAAATTCATCAAGATGTTTATGTGCACTCTCTCCAAGCGAGTCGCTGAATTTTGGAAGAACTTGAATGAAGTCAGGCTTGATTTCAGCATTTTGATTAATCGTGGGCAACACAATGCATAGAGGATGATTTCTCCTGTGGCGACTCAACTCACTTATCAATGGTGGTGGTGGCAAAATATCATCACGGTCATCGTCTCCATCTTCAGACATCTCAACTTCAGCTTAAGATCAATAACAAACAAAAATAAATAAAGAAAAATAAAACAAATTGAAAAATAGGAAAATTACTGCTTAAAAACCGATCCCCGGCAACGGCACCAAAATTTGGTGTGTCGTTTTACACCAAAAATATCCGGCGATCAGCCGGTATGCCCACACTGCGCAGACAGCAGTAAGCAAGATCGTCTCCCAAGGGATCGGCGAGAATTCTCCTAAAATTCAACCTGCAATGAAACTCAACAAAAATGAAATTTATGGGGAAAATATGAAAATACTAAAATAGAAATAAATAAATAAAATCTAAATAGTATAGTGGTAAGTATTCCCGCCTGTCACGCGGGTGACCCGGGTTCGATCCCCGGCAACGGAACCAAAATTTGACTCAACTAGAAACACCTCTAGATTGACTTGAAATAGAACAAGGACATCCTAGCAGTGATAAGCTAACCCAATGTCGTCTCTCAAGGAAGATCTTTGACACGCACCCGCCGTGCGGTGCGGACAAAATACCTGTGTATGCCCAGTACAGACAATACACGCTCCTACTTCTCACAACAAGAACTTAGTCTTAATGGCAAGCGTAGGGTCGAATCCCACAGGGAGTGAGGAACCACTTTGTTCTCCTACGACAAACTGAGGTGTCACAATTCTCAATCTGTATACGCTGCACAAGAAATAAACAAGATCAATAATAACAAAGGGGTGAGGTTATTCGGTTAGGTCATAACTGTTGTTAACATTCGTTTCGGTCATGGGCACACTGATGATCCATCTATGATCCATACAATTCCAAGGCGTGGCCCAAAGACATTGGGGCGTTTCAAGGAATTGTACTTCTCATATAGGATGGTTGATCTCATTATGGTCACTTGGTCCGAAGGTCACACAATCCCCGGTCACAAGGCAGTGCTTCACTCCTCCTTAGATAGTAGCCATACCCGTTACTCACCAAGTATGGCCCTCACCAACCTTCTCTCCCGAGGTCCCCAACTTTGCGCTTTTGGTGACACATGCCTCCTGGACTCAACTATTTCCGGCTTTGTCAGCCGACCAGTCATAGACATGCTATGGCGCCGAGATTGCTTTCCTCGTTTGATAACCATGGCTTTATGCCTCGTCACAGTTGATGGATAGTCTCTAGAGAAGCCCAAGACTGAGGAAGGACAGTGTATCCCATCAATCCTTTCCCCACCTTCCGGATCTGCAACGCCTTTTGTTGACGCTGCTCAGCTACTCGGTCTTGGGCATACCGATTGTTGTATCTTGGTATACCCTGGCCTTTGCTTGACATGGACAGCGTTTTACCGAACGGAGATCACCCGTTAGGCCCCTACTGCTCATGGTTTCGAACAGATCCTTCCGGAACCACGAGATTCAACCGAAAGAACAAGTGCCTCACGAATGTTTACATGTTAACAACAATTACTTCCACCCCCTAAAACCTCACCAAGGGAATTACTCACACATAACACAATTCATAAATGCAAAAGGAATTAAACACATGATAGAACGAAATGAAATGCTGAAATAGATAAAATAGTACCTAGGCTTCAAGCCTTCGAACTTGTCCAAAAGTAATAACACAACGGAAAAGGGAAAATACGGAATTGTAAATTGTTTTGGATGCCACACACGGCGAACTTAATTGAATACTGAAAGTAAAAACAAGAGTTTTTTGGGTGCCAAGAACTTCTTCACGCTGCACATCATTAGCCTTTTATACTGCCGGATGGTAGAGGCCTAACCCTAGCTGCGCCGGTTCCAAATCTTCACCGGGATCTTCTTTCCTTAATTAGTTCGATCTTTGATTGATCCTGATTGAAGATGGCGTCCAGCTGCAAGCTTAGTCAACCTTTCCCATTCCTTCGATCCTTCCAGTTTCTTCTTCAACCTTTCGCTTGTTCCATTAGATCTCCGAGATTGACCTTCCTTTTATGGCTCTGGCTGTCTGCTTCTTCTGGTAACGATCAGACTGACTGCTCTTATCGGTGTGGCTCATACCAGGTGGTTGCTCCAGGTTCCCATGCCCCAAGTTGAATTGGAGAGGTACTTGTTGGCCGAAGCTCCATGCTGGTAAACATGACTTAGCAATCTGGGCTCGGTAGTGCCCATTCTGATCGCATTTCTTCCGTTTCCGCTCTACTGACCTTCCTTCCTTCACAACTTCGTTTTTCCCCCGGACAGACCTGAACTGACACAAATAAAGGAAAAAAGAGGGCCAAATGGCCCAAAAGTCGAAGACGCATCACACCTACACACTTAAAGCATACTTGTCCTCAAGTATGTAGGTGGATTCACAGAAGACACGGACGAAAAGGTTGAAGGAAAAGGAATAAAACTAAAAGACACGAAACTTGCACAGATTTCAGGATCAGATCATACCAACATGCATCATTCAGTTCGAACAGACCACAAACCAGAGTAATGATCATGCATAAAGTGTGATGGTAGTCTCTCTTTTCGCTCGAGCACCGGGTTAAGTGTTTACACTCATAATTTGCTGTGCTAGTTCCTCTAAGAGTTTGATTGATGACTACAAGTTAAGCACACTAGTAATGACTCATCAAAGGGTCTTTGTTGGGTTGTAATGGGGTATACGGAGCTAAGGTGAGGTATATATGGTTCAGTGGCTAATTTCAGTATCACCCTTACTCAGTATACACATTCAGTATGGCTACAACCAACCCTTTATTCCTCCATTTTCAATGGGGCTCATCTTTCCTTGGATTCTTTTGTGGGCAATAATTTTTATACAATTTTTTTGTGCCCAGATTTTCTTTTTCTCCTGTAATTCCTTGTCCACCATCTTATTCACTTCATAAATTCTTTCTCCTAGATATAGCATTGACAAAGCTCAAGAAAGAATGGATTCGGCTCAAGTTGGCATACAAGGGATTGTTTTTCACATTAAACATCAAAGAAAAATCTAGGGCCCTAAGTCAAAGAATCGTGCCCAAATCACACAAATCATGTACTAGCAAAAATGAGTCCTCAAACAAAGTCAAGATTTCCTAGACACAACAAATTCTCACCATAAACATGCATTTTTCAATTTGGTCCTGATCTCACCGGTGGGGTATTCTCTGTATCCTCACAACTACCATCATGCATTTCATACTCAATCCACCAATCATACCAAAACAGAAATCAGCATGCATAATCTTTCACCATCAAACAATGCAAGTAGACTCGACATCAAAAACAGATTAAACAGACACTAAAACAAGAAAAGCAAAAGATAAAATAAATCCTAATCTACGAGTTAGGGGGAAAAACTTAATTGTTTTGGTCGGAGGATCTTGCCTCCGCATTCAGCCGGTCCATGATTGCTTTGAAGCCAGCTTCCATAGCCTCCCTCAGGGTTGTGATCTCCGCACTCAGCATCAGTAGCTCGTCTTTTACTTCCTTCATCTCTGCCAACAACATTACGCTCTCGCTGCTGACAAGGCAGGGTCCCTCTGGCTCCAATGGTCTCCTCGGTTCTGGTCTAGCTGCCGCTGCTATCTCAGGATACACCAAACGGTATCTCCCGCCTTCGTCTGCTTCGACCACCCTCCAACGCACGAACCTGCCCAAGTCCAGAAAGCGACTTTTGGCCAGGGCTGCATCATCTGAGCTCTTGGTGTCGAACTTAATGAGCTTTTCTGCCAAGATGGTCACCAGTGGGCAGAGCGAGAGGTACTTGTTGGTATGGGTTACCCCATACTGAAATTGAAGCGCCACTGTGAGCCCGAAGTTCACATTTTTCCTCTCCATCATGCACCACAACAGGAAGACTTCCTGTTGGGTGACCACATTGGAACCTTCCAGCCGGCCGTAGATGTTGTAGGCCAGCCACCTGTGGCAGATCTGCAAAGCGGGGTCCCTGATCTCGTTCGATTTGCTCATGTTTTTGACATACTTGCTTCCGGTAGATAGCAGTGACCAGTAATGGTCAATCCGACTCCTCCACTCCGGTGTGGCTATGGTTTCTGCCTGCTTGTACTCCTCATCGTAGACTTCTGTGGCTTCAATCACCCCCAGGTGGATATTCAGCTCGTTGATCGAGAGCGGGAATATCCTTCCTTGCATCTGGAACCGCAAGGTACCTGGAGTCTCAATTGTGTAGTTCCCCTTGGGCTTAAACTCGACAGTTCCCATGAACTCCTCTGTCAACTTCTGGTATGCTTTAGGGTTCCACTCCAGTATCTTCTTCCAACCAATCCCTTCAAAATAACCCTCTACTTTCTCCTTGATCCCCAAATCCTCCAAAGCTTCAGTCATCAGAAAATACCAAGGGGTAATTTCTCTGTTTTGCAGGACGGCATACCTCTGACTTTCTCTCGGTATGACCACTCCGGAAGCAGTGGTGCGTAGCAGCCCCTTCTGCTTCGCAAGTTTCGGCTTTGCAGTAGTGGCTGTACTGGAGGTGGTTTTCTTTGGTGCCAAAATCTCCTCGGATTTGGAGCTATCCACGGTCTCAGTTATCTCTGGGTCTACCTCCATTGGCTCCTCCATCTCCTTGGCCTTCCCCTTTTCGGCCGCAGTGGGTTTCCTTGGTTTCTTACTCTGCTCAGCTTTTGTTCGGGTCTTACTGCCTGTCGGTGCTGGTTTGGCCTTAACTGGTAGTGGGGGCTTGGCAACATCTAGCTTCCTTTTCACTCCGGGTCTCTTGCTCTGGGGTGTCGGGATTTCTACTTCCTTTTCTTGAACGGCCTCAACTTCCTCCGCTTCATCATCCTCTTCCTCGTCCACCTTCTCTTCTTCGCTCTTCTCCTCCTCCGCTTTCTCTTGTTCTTCCTCTTCCGTATCTTCGGAAGCTGTTCTTCCCTCTTGCACGGAGATTTCTGGAATTTGCGGTTGCGGTTGCGGTTGAGCTTGAATAGGTGGTGATGCGACAGTGGACCGCGCTGGAGTTGCTCTGCTCGCCTGAGCCTTCTTTGATTTTTTCACAGGAGGGGTGAGCTCGGGCTCCCCCTCTTCCGGTTGTGTCGACTCGGCGGCTGCTCTTGCTACTTCTCGTTCCTCCTGTTGGAGGACTTCGGCACGCCCCTTGTCCTCGGGCTGGATCTCCAGCAAAGGGTCTTCGGCGATTTTAGTGGAGGTCTCCTCCGAAGCGGTCCGCCTTGTGGTACGCTTTGGAGGTGGGAGTTTGGCGCCTTTCTTCTTCGGTGGTTGGTTGCTTCCGGAACCTGCTCCTCCTTTGGTTTTGGCCATTGCGATTTGCAGAGATCAAACTACTTAGGATTTGTGCAGAAATTTCGGATTTTGTGGGGGTTTTTGGAGGTAAGGTTGGTCTTTAAGAAGGGTGATCGGTAATTATGGGAATTTAGGGTTTGAGGCGAGTGGTGATCGTGGTGTAGCAGTTTTTTCGGAGGTTAGGGTTTGTGGGGAGGAAGATCGTGGGTTGAGGCTTTGAATATGGTAAGTGTGACGGTTATGGCAGAAAAAGAATTTTTAAGGGAATAAAAACTTGGCCAAAATTTGAAATTCAAATTTCTGCGGAAACCGAAGAGTTTCAGTCACATCGCCGCCTGCCTCTGACACGCTCGCGTCATCTCCCTCCGTAAGCCCTCTTCCAGACCGTTCCAATCCCTAACTCTCCACCTACACACTTTGCAACGCAAAGTGGGCTTGGATCAACCTCTGGGCCTCTTTCCGAATTATCTCGGTCCGACTTTCCTGCATGTTAGTGCATCCAAACAAAAACAAAATAAATTTAAAGGAAAAGAAAATTCGGTACAGACCATACCGAAGTAACCACACTGGGTTGCCTCCCAGCAAGCGCTCTTGTTTCTCGTCTTGAGCTCGACCTTCCTTCACTCTTCATTCGTATTCAGGGTCGAGAAGGTGGCACTCCTCCTTCACCTTTTCTACTTCAGCAAGTTCGTGATAGGGTTTAAGGCGGTGTCCATTCACCACGAATGTGTCAATTCCATTGTGATCATATACTTCAATGCTTCCATTTGAAAAGATTTCTTTGATCACGAATGGTTCGGACCATTTTGAGCGAAGCTTTCCAGCCATCATCTTGAAGCGTGAATTAAAGAGTAGGACTTTTTGTCCCACTATGAATTCCTTCTTTCTGATCTTGGCATCATGAATCCTTCTGGTTCACTCCTTATAGAGCACCGCATTGTCGTAGGCCTCCAACCGAAGTTCCTCTAACTCACTCAGCTGTAGCTTTCTTGTTTCTCCAGCTAAGGTCATACTGAGGTTGATCTGCTTGATTGCCCAGTACGCCTTATGCTCGATTTCCACAGGTAGATGACATCTTTTCCCATAAAGTAAGCGGAACGGGGACATTCCAATGGGTGTCTTAAAAGCAGTTCTGTATGCCCATAACGCATCCCCCAAATGGTCACTCCAGTCCTTACGATTGGGGTGTACCACCTTTTCCAGGATGCTCTTTATTTCCCTATTGGAAATCTCGGCCTGGCCATTTGCTTGGGGGTGATATGCAGTGGTGACCTTGTGTGTCACCCCCATCTTCTTGG
The DNA here is from genome assembly GCF_028751815.1 of Salvia miltiorrhiza. Lineage (NCBI taxonomy): Eukaryota > Viridiplantae > Streptophyta > Magnoliopsida > Lamiales > Lamiaceae > Salvia > Salvia miltiorrhiza. Next base: position 12,780,389 of record NC_080390.1, on the reverse strand, counting down.
TTAGCGCTCTGATAATGGCATTACAGAAATGAGACCCTTGGTCACTGATTAGAACCTTGGGTACACCATATCTCCCGAACACTTGCTCCTTCAGGAAACCCGCTACGGTATGAGCATCATTGCTTGCGGTTGCCTTGGCTTCAACCCATTTCGATACGTAGTCTACTGCCACCAGAATGTATTCGTAGTTTCTTGACTTTGGGAAGGGTCCCATAAAGTCAATCCCCCATACGTCGAAAATTTCGACCGGCATGATTGGTACTTGTGGCATTTCATCCTTCGCGGTAATTCCTCCAGTCATCTGGCACTTCGGGCAGCTCTGTACCCATTTCCTTGCATCCGCAAATATGGTTGGCCAGTAGAGTCCACTCTCCAAAATTCTGTGGGCCGTGCGCTTTCCTCCAAAATGTCCGCTGTTTGCTGTTCCATGACACATATCCAAAATTTGGGCATGCTCATCCTCAGGTATGCATCTCCGTATGACTTGATCTGCTCCAGTCTTCCAGAGGTATGGGTCCTCCCAGTAATAGTATCGCGCTTGCGCCAGTAACTTCCGTTGTTCGAACCTTGTCAACCCTGACGGCAACTCTTTGGTAATCAGATAGTTAGCTATATCCGCATACCAGGGCTCCTGTCTGGTTAGGGCGTACAGTTCTTCTTCCTCTTCTAGGATGCTCATGGAGTATAGCTTCTCGTCCGGAAACGTATCGGTAATGGGCATACCGTCATCCTCTTCCAGTTGCAACCTGCTCAGATGATCTGCTACGAGGTTTGCAGCCCCTTTCTTGTATCTTATCTCTATGTTGAACTCTTGCAATAGCAAGATCCACCTGATGAGTCGAGGTTTGGATTCCTTTTTGGCCATCAAATACTTCAATGCGGCATGATCCGTGTAGACCACCGCCTTTGTTCCCAAAAGGTAGGAACGAAACTTTTCTATGGCAAACACCACCGCCAAAAGTTCTTTCTCAGTAGTGGTATAGCTGGATTGTGCCGGATTCAGTGTTTTGGATGCGTAATAGATCACGCAACTCTCCTTGCCTTTCTTCTGTCCCAGTACTGCTCCAACTGCGTGGTTGCTGGCATCACACATGATCTCGAACGGTAAATCCCATACTGGAGGTTGAATAATGGGGGCCGACACCAGCTTGCTTCTCAGAATTGTGAAGGCCTCCTTACAATCATCATCAAACTTAAACGGCACGTCTTGTTGGAGAAGTCTGGTCATGGGCTGGGCAATCTTGGCGAAGTCCTTGATAAATCGCCGGTAGAAGCCTGCATGGCCGAGGAATGCCCGTATGTGCTTTACGGTTGTCGGGTAGGGTAATTTGGCGATGGAATCAACTTTCGCCTTGTCCACTTCAATTCCCCTTTCTGAAATCACGTGCCCGAGCACTATTCCTTCTCTTACCATAAAATGGCATTTTTCATAATTGAGGACCAAGCTCTTCTCCACACATCTTTTCAAGACGAGTTCTAGGTGTTTTAAACATGTGTCGAAAGAGCTACCATACACGGTGAAATCGTCCATGAAGACTTCAATGCAATTCTCCAATAGGTCGGAGAAGATGCTCATCATACACCGTTGAAAAGTTCCCGGTGCGTTGCAGAGTCCGAAAGGCATTCTCCGGTATGCAAATGTCCCAAATACGCAGGTGAAAGTGGTTTTCTCCTGGTCCTCATGTGCCACAAAAATTTGCATGTATCCGGAGTATCCGTCTAGAAAACAGTAATAGGCATTACCGGCCAACCTTTCCAACATCTGGTCGATAAAGGGCAGTGGGAAGTGGTCCTTCTTGGTTGCATCATTCAGCTTCCTGTAATCAATGCAAACTCTCCATCCAGTTTGCAAACGGGTGGGCACAAGCTCGCCTTGATCGTTCTCTACAACCTGTATCACTGACTTCTTCGGTACGACATGGACTGGACTCACCCATTGGCTATCGGATATGGGGTAGATGATTCCCAACTCCAACAGCTTGAGAATTTCTTTCAGCACTACCTCTTTCATGACCGGGTTCATCTTCCTTTGAGAGTCTCGAACGGGTTTGGCTCCCTCCTCAAGGTAGATGTGATGCATGCACTCCGTAGGACTGATGCCTTTTATATCAGCTAAGGTCCAACCGATGGCTTCCCTGTTCTCTCGTAATACTCTGACCAACCGCTCTTGCTGCACGACAGTTAGATCATAACTGATGATGACTGGCAGCGTCTCTTCTGGTCCCAGATAAGCATATTGTAAATGCTTAGGTAATTGCTTGAGCTCCAAAATGGGCGCTTTCTGGATGGAAGGTAGCAGCTTCTCGTTCTGCCCATACTGAGCCAACAACTCCGGTTTGCTTATCTCTGCTCCCCCAGCTAAATAGACTCCCTGGATTAATTCCTTGATCTTCTGGTCTACCTCCACCTCGACTTCTAAGGTGCTTTCTCGGAGAGAGTAGAGCTCCATGATAGCTTCCTTCATTTCATCGTCCTCCATATATTCAGCATCCCGATCAGTCAGACCATATTGAATCACCTTCTCTGTGGTATCCCTAGAACCGAAAGTAATTCCTTGTTCTTGCACCAAGGGTTCAAATACATCGACCATGTCCACCGTCTCCATTGCTTGTTTCTTCTTCATGGTCTCATAGATATTGAATTCCACTTGAACTCCGTCGAACTCACATGTCAAGATTCCGGTTTTCATATCAATCTTGGTTCCGGCGGTCATCATGAACGGCCTTCCCAATAGTATGGCATTCTCTCCAGTTTCAGGTCCGGTATCTAGATCATAGAAGTCTGCTGGGAAAATCAAATCTCCAACCTTGATCAGCACGTCTTCCACTACTCCTTCAGGGTAAGCGTTGGACCTGTCAGCCAACTGTATGACCACACGGGTGTTCCTCATCTCGCCAACATTCAATCTCTTGTACACAGCCAATGGCATTACATTAATGGAGGCCCCTAGATCCATCATTGCCTTATCCATGTTGGTTCCTCCTATGTTGCATGGAATGGTAAACATCCCTGGATCCTTTCGCTTAGTGGGAAGCTTCCGTTGGATTACTGCCGACACACTTTCTCCCATCACGTAGCGGACCTCTTCCTCCATTTTGACTTTTCTTGAACACAGGTCTTTCAAGAATTTGGCATATTTGGGGATTTGCCTGATAGCATCGAGTAGAGGTATGCTCAACTCAACCTTTTGAAACATCTTCATCATTTCACTTGCTTCCTTCTCTCTAGCTTTCTGTTTCAGGCGTCCCGGGTAGGGTGCTTCGGTTGGATTGCTACCTCCAACTTGTTCATCAGTTGGACCCTTCCCGTTCTTATTCCAATCTCCTCGAAGCAATTCAGCCTCTGCTAGCAGTTCTTCCTCCTTTTCCTCTTCCTCTGGAAACTCGGTTAGCACCACTTGGGCATGCTCTCTGGGGTTGATTCCCATGGCTGGGAGTTTACCAGCGTTCTCCTCTAGTTTGCCCACTGCCTTAGTCAAATGGCTAATTTGCTGGTTAGTTTGGTTCATGCCGGCACGAATTTCATTGCGAAACTTCTCGCTCTCCTTAGCCATGCTTTCAATTGCTTCTTCCCAAGGTGCTCTCCGATGTGGGGGTTGGTAAGGAGGTTGTTGCTGATTCTGGTTGTGGTGTTGGGGTGGTCCTAACTGGTATTGTTGTTGATGCTGGTTCTGATTATACTGAGGACGTTGCACTGGTGCGCCCATGTTGTTCTGTTGTTGGGGCTGACCATCTTGCTTCCACCGAAAGTTGGGGTGATCTCTCCACCCAGGGTTGTAAGTATTTGCATAAGGATCGTACTTCCGTGGATTCCCATCATGTCCTCCAATGGCATTGACATCAACAATATCTTCACCAAAATTTGGACAATTTTCAGATTGGTGTCCAGTGGCATCGCAAAGGCCACACTGGCGAATCTTCTTTGGTATAGTCAAGCCCGAAAGAAGTTCCTTGAGTTCGTTCATGCTCTTCTCCATAGTTTTCTCCAGATTAGACACCCCTTCATTCTCTTCAGCTTTCCTTGGTTTCTCCAGATTCCTTTCATGCCCTTCATCGCGTGATTCTTCTGCCATGGTGCCCAACAGTTGGAAGACTTCCAACGGGGTTTTGCTCATCAACGATCCATTACAGGCTGCTAGGACTAGACTGCGATCGTTCCTCCGCATGCCCTTTACAAAGCTCTCCACCTGGTCTTTCGGAGAGATTTGGTGATGGGGGCAATTGCTTAACATTCTCTTGAATCTCGTCCAGTATTCGTAGAAGGATTCTAGCCCATCTTGCCTTATGCTGCGGATATCCCATCGCATCCGCTCCACTCGTGCTGCTGGGAAGAATTCTTCCAAGAAGGCTTGTTGCAGTTGTGCCCATGTAGTGACACTGCCCTCGGGTAGGTCATACAGCCATCTTCTCGCATTGTCCACCAGGGTAAAAGGGAAGAGTATCAACTTGACATACTCTTGCTGTTCATCATTTGATTGGTGCATGATTGTCATCTCAAAATCTTGGAGATGAGTATGAGGGTCATCTCCTTGATATCCATTGAACTTCGGTAAGATTTGAAGCAATGAGGGCTTCATGTCATACCGACGAGGTGCGAACGGATTTGCGGGTAAGGTGATTCCGTTCGGCCTCAAGTTGAGGTTAGTTGGGTATGCCAACTGTCTGAGGGTCTGCTCCGGTACGGCATCTGCTTGTTTGGCTTCTGCCATAGCTTCGCGTCTCGCTATTCGTGCTTCTGCGCGCAGTCGTCTCTCTGTACGATCAATATCGGGGTCAAACACCAATGCTCTTACAGCTCTACGAGTTCCACGCATACACCAGTAGCGGAAGATGGAATGAGGAGAGAACAAAATTGCTGCGCGTCACTCCCCGGCAACGGCGCCAATTTTGACACGCACCCGTCGTGCGGTGCGGACAAAATACCTGTGTATGCCCAGTACAGACAATACACGCTCCTACTTCTCACAACAAGAACTAGTCTTAATGGCAAGCGTAGGGTCGAATCCCACAGGGAGTGAGGAACCACTTTGTTCTCCTACGACAAACTGAGGTGTCACAATTCTCAATCTGTATACGCTGCACAAGAAATAAACAAGATCAATAATAACAAAGGGGTGAGGTTATTCGGTTAGGTCATAATTGTTGTTAACATTCGTTTCGGTCATGGGCACACTGATGATCCGTCTATGATCCATACAATTCCAAGGCGTGGCCCAAAGACATTGGGGCGTTTCAAGGAATTGTACTTCTCATATAGGATGGTTGATCTCATTATGGTCACTTGGTCCGAAGGTCACACAATCCCCGGTCACAAGGCAGTGCTTCACTCCTCCTTAGATAGTAGCCATACCCATTACTCACCAAGTATGGCCCTCACCAACCTTCTCTCCCGAGGTCCCCAACTTTGCGCTTTTGGTGACACATGCCTCCTGGACTCAACTATTTCCGGCTTTGTCAGCCGACCAGTCATAGACATGCTACGGCGCCGAGATTGCTTTCCTCGTTTGATAACCATGGCTTTATGCCTCGTCACAGTTGATGGATAGTCTCTAGAGAAGCCCAAGACTGAGGAAGGACAGTGTATCCCATCAATCCTTTCCCCACCTTTCGGATCTGCAACGCCTTTTGTTGACGCTGCTCAGCTACTCGGTCTTGGGCATACCGATTGTTGTATCTTGGTATACCCTGGCCTTTGCTTGACATGGACAGTGTTTTACCGAACGGAGATCACCCGTTAGGCCCCTACTGCTCATGGTTTCGAACAGATCCTTCCGGAACCACGAGATTCAACCGAAAGAACAAGTGCCTCACGAATGTTTACATGTTAACAACAATTACTTCCACCCCCTAAAACCTCACCAAGGGAATTACTCACACATAACACAATTTATAAATGCAAAAGGAATTAAACACATGATAGAACGAAATGAAATGCTGAAATAGATAAAATAGTACCTAGGCTTCAAGCCTTCGAACTTGTCCAAAAGTAATAACACAACGGAAAAGGGAAAATACGGAATTGTAAATTGTTTTGGATGCCACACACGGCGAACTTAATTGAATACTGAAAGTAAAAACAAGAGTTTTTTGGGTGCCAAGAACTTCTTCACGCTGCACATCATTAGCCTTTTATACTGCCGGATGGTAGAGGCCTAACCCTAGCTGCGCCGGTTCCAAATCTTCGCCGGGATCTTCTTTCCTTAATTAGTTCGATCTTTGATTGATCCTGATTGAAGATGGCGTCCAGCTGCAAGCTTAGTCAACCTTTCCCATTCCTTCGATCCTTCCAGTTTCTTCTTCAACCTTCCGCTTGTTCCATGAGATCTCCGAGATTGACCTTCCTTTTATGGCTCTGGCTGTCTGCTTCTTCTGGTAACGATCAGACTGACTGCTCTTATCGGTGTGGCTCATACCAGGTGGTTGCTCCAGGTTCCCATGCCCCAAGTTGAATTGGAGAGGTACTTGTTGGCCGAAGCTCCATGCTGGTAAACATGACTTAGCAATCTGGGCTCGGTAGTGCCCATTCTGATCGCATTTCTTCTGTTTCCGCTCTACTGACCTTCCTTCCTTCACAACTTCGTTTTTCCCCCGGACAGACCTGAACTGACACAAATAAAGGAAAAAAGAGGGCCAAATGGCCCAAAAGTCGAAGATGCATCAATCTTTAAGGGCTTTTAATTTTGTCACAAGAAAGCTGTAAACTTAAGATTTTTAAACTAAAACATTGAAAGTAAATTAACATGAATTTAAACTTAACTAGGCAAAAAAGTATTACTCCCTCCGTCCGCCAAAAGTATTCCACTTTGGCCGGGCACGGAGTTTAATAAAATGTGTGATGATGTTGATGTAGTGGAGAAATGGTCCCACCACTTTATGAGATGTGTGGTTGAGATTAAATTTGGAGTGGGTTTTTTGTAAATAAAGAGTGTTTGTAAGGATAAAATATAAAGGTGTATGGTGGGACCATGACTTAAAAAGAAAAGTGGAATACTTTTTGCGGACGTCAAATATAGTAATTGTGGAATACTTTTGGCGGACGGAGGGAGTATTAACTAATACTTGTAATTTAAACTTAACTGAAAACTTAATCTTAAAATTATCTAGGCGTGAAACTATTAAACCCTAGGCAAGAATTAAATGAACTTAAAGTAAAGAATTAACTAGGCAATCAAATTTAAATAAATTTAATTAAAACTTCTAATCTAATCTAACTAGGCAGAAACTCAATTGCATGATTTAAAGTGCATAATTTAAATTGCAGAATTTAAAGGAAACGCAGGTAAAAGCAAATAAATAAACTTGATTAAAGAAATACCGTAAATCGTCTCGAGAAGTAATCTGTCACGTAATTACAACTCTAAACGGAAACTAATCTAAAACATGAATTAAAAGAACTATACTAAACTAACTAAGAACAGAAATCGAAACTAACACTAGAAAAGCAATAAACCTAAGCTTTAGCTAACTTGACGGAACTAAAGATTAGGGCAAAGACGTTAGTTTTTCAATGCAAAACAAAGCCCTATTTATAGACTTCACCTCAAAAGTTGCCATGCAAAGCTGGACTCTTAAAGGCAATAGAATCGTGTACTTATGTAAGTCCAGCTGGCGTGCTCTGCAAGTCATCTCCATTCTGGCCGAATACGCAGCTCTCGCCAGAGGAACGGATGTCGCCAGAGGAACGGTTTCCGTCAGAGAAACGGACCTCCGCTCTGGCGCACTTGTCTGCTCTGACTGTTGGCTTCTCTGCTCTGGTATTCGACTCCTCTGCTCTGACTATCAACTTCTCTGGCTATTGGTTTCTCTGCTCTGGAGATTGGTTCTTCTACTCTGACGAGTTGACTTCGCTGCTCTGGGCTTTGATTTCTCTGGCGATTGCATCTGCTCTGCTCTACAGCGCGGGGCTTCCGCTCTGGCGCGGCCTTCTCTGCTCTGGCACGCCAGAGTATACACATAAACACGATTCTTAGCCCAAACTCTCCAAAATTTGCATTCTTCATCTCGAAAACCTAAATCTCCTGCAAAGCATAAAATACATCATAAAACGCACCAATTTCCAGAAGATTATCTTAAAATAAAGCTCATGCAAGCCCCTAAAATTAGAACAATTAAGCATAAATCAATGGTTCTAATACTAAATAAATAAATAGAAAAATCAAACAATTAATAAAGAATTCCAGCAATCAATTAAGTCCACCCTAGCTTAATTATTCTGATCATTGATGCAAATATAACTTTAATTCATGCAAGCAAACCAATTATAATCACCGAAGACGCTTCTGACGTGATCTTATTTCTCCTTAATTATTCGGTAGCCAGGAAGACGCTTCACTAATTACTACCCTAATCGACTAACAACCGTAAGAGACACTCTATAGGTTTAATGAGGCGACAACATTAATTACTAGAGAAACCCGATTCAAAACCAATAAACTCTGACGCATGATTATTGAATTAAGACTGCTTTTCCCTTGACCCTGATGTGTCAATTTACCACTAATCAAACCTAAACCACGATTACGTATGGCCGATTCAATTAGCTGTATAATTAATTCTAACCCACTAAATATTGCGCACTACCTAATGGATTAAAATAATTAATGACGATAAACACTGAGAATCACAGATACAAGCATAAAATAAAGTATAAGAATAAATTAGATCTCACAGAATAATCTTGCTAGTGCTTCCCTAATCGTTGCTGGAATAAACGAAATTAACTAAAACTCATACAAAAAATAAATATAAGAAAATAAAATAAAAATAGCGAGAAAAGAGATGAAGGAAATAAAACTTGATTCAAAAGCCAAAGTAGGCGTCCTGTTGTTGCTCTCCCAATTGTGGCGTCCGATTCCAAAGCATAAATGTATATATAATAATTCTAAACCTAAACTAAAACCTAATTAAACAATAAAATCATAAGAAAAAGGCTTAAGCCTTATATCAGCGTATTGGCCCACCAAATAATGAAAAGAAATGCCACTAAAAGACAAAAGCTAGAACTTCAGCCCACAATTATCTCCTCGTCAATCTTTAATTTTGGACATCTCAGATGGTATGGGCACATCGTCCAGCCTTCACGTGCACAGCTTTTTTTCTTCACAATTCAAGACTTCAAAACTCTTCCTAAATTGAGCTTTTTCTCCAAAAGCTATCAAAAACCATAAAAAAGATTTATTAGTTCCACAATTAACTCCAAAAGATAATAATAAGCAGGAACTATGCATTAAAATCAACCAAAAACACTCAAAATATGCGTATAAAATACGCCCAATCAAAAACGTAAAAACAAAACAAACTGTGGGTTGCCTCCCACACAGCGCTAGTTTAAAGTCACCAGCCCGACTTAAAGAAACCCTTAACCAAAGTCACAATGAAGTTTCAGCTGCCTTAATCCCTATGAACACACATCATCTTTGATGCAGCTGCGGGTCCTCCTAATGAGCATAAAGCACTCATCGCATGAAAAGACTTCCTGACCACTCTTTTACGAAAGCCAGATCGCAAACTCCCTTCATTCTTCTTTTCCTCAGGCAGTACACACTGCAACCCTTGCACGACACCATCATTGCATTGCAGCATGCCCATAAATTCTTCCTTAACGGCTGCGTTCTCTTTCAAGTGAGTCGGTAATTATTGCACTGCATTAACTTCGAGTGGCGGCTTGTCCAAAAACTGTTCTTCAAAGGCCACCTCATCTTGCAAGTTATCAAGAAACTCCTGCACTATTTCATCCTCATATCGTAGCTTGTCTTCTGGGCAAGTGCTCGCCAGAGCTGGTGACCTTATCAGAGCTGGCAGATTGGTGAGCTCTGGCGGTCTAGTCAGAGCTGGCAAGTGATTTTCAGCGCTGGCAGGCTTGTCAACGCTGAATATTTCCACTTCTTCCTGCATATAATTATCAACCTCCTGCAGATTGTCAAGAAATTCTTGTACAATACATTCCTCTTCCACAGGGTCAAATATCTCCACGTAAAACAGTCATGCAATAAAGAAGTAGAAATAGCAGGCTTCTTATCAAAAACAGAGAATGTTACCGATCTACCTGACCCGGCCATACTCAAAGTTCCAGATCTCACATCAATGCGATTCTTGGTAGTAGCCATAAAAGACCGGCCAAGCAGAACAAGATGGTCGTTCTCTCCTCTAGCTAATGCCTTTTCGTGCATCGAGCACCACAAAATCTGCCAGCACTTTGATTCCTCTTACCGTGACTTAGACATCCTACAAGATTCCACGTGGGCTTCTAATAGAACCGTCGGCTAGCTAAAGTCTCATATCAGTGCACTTCAGCTCATCTTCCTTCCTGCCTAACTTCTGAAAAATATCAAGCGGCATCAAATTGACTGCCGCACCCAAATCTAGCATGCCCGAGACCTCTCCAACTCTACCCAAACCAATACCAAAAATGAAGCTGCCTGGATCTCCTTGCTTCGGTAGTGGTGGGTTTGGATCAACAATCACTGGTGGCAGAGGCGGGCTGGGACGTTGGATAGCTTTCGATGGTCGATATGGCGTAGTAGACTTATGAAGTTTCACCTCTTTCTCTCCATCCTTTGGCTGCATCTGTTGTTCTGCCTTCTTTTTCTGGCGGGTGCTCGCCAGCCATGTCGCCCTTATCAGCTCTGGCGCTCTTCTCAGCTTTGGCGCCCTTATCAACTCTGGCTCCCTTATCGGCTCTGGCGATTTTATCTGCTCTGGTATCCTCATTAGCTCTGGCGTCCTTATCATCTCTGGTACCCTAGTCAGCTCTGGTACCCTTATCTGCTCTGGTACCCTAGTCTGCTCTGGTACCCTTATCAGCTCTGGTACCCTAGTCTGCTCTAGTACCCTAGTCTACTCTGGTACCCTTATCTGCTCTGGTAGGGGTGATGCAGTCCAGAGTAGAGCTCCGGACACAGAGCAGAGCCGAGTTTTAGAGGTAGCATAGAGCAGAGATCTGATACATGTGCCCGTTGATCCGGTGACGAGAGCTAGAGCCAAGACGTTCAAGGCTAGCTTAATGACGTTGGTGGAAGAAATCTGGAGGCAAGAGCTGAGAAAGCCAATTGGAGAAGGGCCGTCAGAGCAGAGCTTAAGAGTGGTAAACCTCATTACTTACAGAGCAGAGCATATTGGCAAAGCAGACATGCTGAGCATAGCAGAGCCGCAAAGCAGAGCAGACATGCCGAGCAAAGCAGACATGCCGAGCAAAGCAGACCTGCAGAGCAGAGCAAACCTGCAGAGCAGAGTAGACCTACAGAGCAGAGCAAAGCTACAGAGTAGAGCAGATCTACAGAGCAGAGCTGAGGTTCAGAGCTGAACGTCAGAGCTGGAGTTCAGAGCTGGAGTTTAGAGCTGAAGTTCAGAGCTGAAGATCAGAGCTGAAGTTTTAGAGCTGCAAGTTTCAGAACTGGCATTCTCGCCCGAGTCATGCTTTTCAGAGCGCGCGTTTCTTTCAGAGCTGACGCATGCCAGACAGGCAGCTTGCAGAGCTGGTTTTCTCGCTAGGGTTTTCAGCTTTCTGAACAAGTTTCGTTATTTCTTTTGTTTATGTTTATTTCCTTCTTGGACGAAGTTAGTTGAATTTTGATAAATATTACACTGAGTTATTCTCTCTCAAGTTTCGAATTCTTCTTGATTTTTCCAAACAAGAATTCAACCTATCGGCGAATCGACGAGTTCATCATCCCTCGTCGTGTGTCATTCAGCATATCCGAGTTGTTGCACCATTCACATCATTGGGGTTTAGGGATCCGTTCTCTAAATAACTTCGTAGATTAGGTCAGGGATTTTGGGACAAACTTCCATATTTTATCTTGTTTCCGTTTGGGTGTTCAATCTTTTGTGCGTGGTTCTGTTCAGTCCGGTGAAGTTCGTGAGGTTAACGAAGAGGTTCACATCAAGGGGATTGTCAGCGCTGGCAGCTTTGATAACTGTTATAGCGTGGGCTTGATGTAGCTGTGGGTTTCCAGTTTGCTGTGGCTGCTGCAACTGATTTAAGGCCCCTGTGAGTTGCCCAACTGTAGTCTCGAGACGCTTAATGGTAGCACTCTGAGCCTCCATCACTTGCTTGCTAGCTTGAATAAATGACTGCATCGTGTCCTCTAAAGAAGGTCCCGAGTGTTGGTACTGTTGCTGCTGGGGCTCGAAAGTATTTTGCTTCAGTGGCAAAAATTGTGGCTGATTTTGATATCCCATTTGAGGTGGTCTACGGAATTGATTCCCTTGACTTCCTCCTGGGGCTTAAGTTCTCCACCCTGAATTCTGCTGACCTCTCCATCCGCTATTGAAGTTCTGCTGGCCTTGATTATAACTCTGCCCATATTTCGGTCTACTCTGAAAGCCTTGCGCAGAATGAACTTCAGTTTGCCCTTCTGGCGTGTATTCTCCCATTCTATTGCATTCATTAATTACATGGCTAAAATCACCACAGATTCCACAAGGCTGTACACTCTGCACAGGGACAGGAGGAGTTTCCATCTTGCTCATCTTGAGCTGTTGTACTTCTCTCATAAGTATAGCCAACTGTTTCTGCAGATCGCCGGTCTGTGATACAGCTCTTGTCTCAACCCGTTTCCCACGGATCAACTTTTGTTGGGAACTCTCGGCTAGAGTCTGGAAAATTTGATTGAGCTTCTCCGCTGTCTTCCGGGCTATGTTTCCTCCGGCAGTGCTATCCACTATGAATTGAGATGTCTGCCCCAATCCATCATAAGAGAACTGACTCACCATCACCGGTGAAAGTTGATGTTGAGGGCACTGCCGTAGAAGCTCCTGAAATCTGTCCCAAGCCTCATGAAAAGGCTTATGTGCTCCTTGTATGAAATTCATAATCTGAGCACAAATTTCCTGCGTCTTATGATTGGGATAAAATTTGAGCATAAACTTCTCACAAGCTTCACCCCAATTATTGATCGAATTTGGCGGCAGAGACAACAGCCAACTCCGTGCTCTATCCTTTAATTCATACTGGAAGCATTTCAACTTTAATTGATCTTCTGTGATGTTGAGGAGGGGAACGTCTGCACTTGGGTACAGAAATCTCGAACAAACTTGAGCGCATCCTCATTTGGCAGTCCATAATACAACGGCAGAATGTTGGCATCATTGGGCTTCAATATGTAGTTTCTGACTGCAGTGGGCAGAACTATAGCAGAACTGGTCGCTTCAATTATGGGCTGCGCAAAATCTTCCATGTATTGTGGATTATTCTGTGCCATCTCTTCTCTTTCCTCCTTTAAGGTCTGCTCTGAACGGTCAGAGTCAGAGTCTGCTTCTTCCTTCCTTTCTATGGTCTGCTCTGAACGATCAGAGTCAGAGTCAGAGTTTGCTAGATCGTCCAGATTGGTGTCAGATTAGAAAGCTTATGCTCTGTCACGCATGCGAGTGTTATCCAGATGAGACACTAGTTTTCTTTTTAGACTACGGCGTCCCTGCATACACAACGCTTAACACACAGATTAAACGCACCGGAGGGAGAGAGTAACAAAAACAAGAAAAAGGAAATAAATAAAGCAAGTAAAAATAGAAAGTAAAGTGACACAATTAAAACGCCTAAAACCTTCCCCGGCAATGGCGCCAAAATTTGACTCAACCTAAACACTACGCTAGATAGACTCGCAAAAGGATGAGATCAATTGTAACGTGTAAGCTAACCCAAGTCGTCTCTCAAGGAAGATTTAACAGGGCTCCTAATTGTATAACAACGAAAGTTGTAAAGTTTGGATTGAAAACTGTAAAATTAAACTAAAGCTTGTAATTGAAAACTTAACTTAAAACTAAACTCATAAATAACTAGGCAGAAAAGAACAAAGCATAAATACTTAAGCAGAAATAAACTACTAAACCCTAGGCAGAATTAAAAGCATAAAGTAAAGGCTGCTAGAATTAAAAGTTACTACGCTGAGAATTTAAATAAATATAAATAAAAGCTTTTAATCTAATTTAACATAATTGAAATTGCAAATTGAAAGCGTAAACATAATGCATGCATAATAAAAGAATTAACGTAAATAAGGAATACCGAAAACGTCGCTAGAATTGAATCACTGTCACTTGATTACAACTTCAAAATGGAAACTAAATCAAACGTAAATATAAAGCTAACTTGAACAAAAACTATGAAACTAAAAGAACTAAGAAAACTAGAAAAACAGTAAAGTGTTTTGGTGCCTAAGGCGGAAGATTATCCTAAGCCAAAAGAGTGATTTTCATGATGAACCGTTAAGCCCTTTATATAGACTACCTTTCATCAACCCTAAAGACCATCAAGACGGCCCAGCCAAACTGGGCTTAAGAGATAGAGTCGTGTACGCCCAGGAGAGTTCAGGTTTGGAAGAGTGCTCGGCAAGTAACGGCAACGTTGGCGAGTGATTGCCAGCTCTGGAGCAGTGCTGGCGGCCTTGCGAGTGATTGTCAGCGCTGTCGACTGTCAGCTCTGGAATATTCAGCTCTGTAGAGTTGTAGTATGCTCTGGAGCGTTTGGTTTGCTGCGTTGCGTTTGGTCAGCTCTGGCATTGGAAATTTACTCTGGCTGAATGGTTAGCTCTGGATGTGGTGAGCTCTGGTTATGATCAGCTCTGGATGCGGTGAGCTCCGGATATGGATTGTCAGCTCTGGCACCTTGGTCAACTCTGGCTACCTTGGTCAGCTCTGGCGATGTTGAGCTCTGACTCTGGAAATCTACTCTGCTATGGATTTCAGCTCTGATTATGGAGCAACAGCGCTGACGGTCTTGTCAGCGTTGGCAAGGCAGCAGAGTATGGCACCACTTTGAGCCCAAATACGCACTTTCTGAACAAAATCTCCAAAATATCATTCTTTCTCATATTTTATCAAAATCTCCTGCAACACATCAAACAGACTCATAAACGCACCAAATTCCAGAATATTTAACTTAAATTTAGCACAATCAAACCCCTAAATTAAGAACAATTGGGCATAAATTAATAGGAATACTCCATTAATTTTGGGGCGTCCGTTTCTAGCTACAGGCCGTGCTTTGATTGATGTTCAGGATGGCGATCTCACTTTCCGAGTCAATGATGAGAAGATGACTCTGTCCATTTATGATGCTATGAAGAAACCAGCCGAGCCGCAGCTGGATGAGTGCAACATGATTGAGTCTTTGGTAGACTTTCCTGCAACTGTAGAGGATCCGTTGGAGCAATGCATTACACAGTCTTTGTATCCGTATTCCGATCTTGATGAGGCGTGTGATGAGATTTTGAATTACATTGCTGAGCTGGAGGCCGTAGAGAGCCATCCCATTGAGCCTATTTCGTTCATGGACATTAACAAACCTATAGATGCGGGAAGCAAGCCGGTAGAGAACGAAGTTGACATCCTTACGCCAGCTGTAGCTGCACCCAAACTTGAGCTGAAGCCGCTTCCTGAGCATTTGAGGTACTAGTTTTTAGGTGAGAATGAGACGTTTTCTGTTATTGTGTTTGCTTATTTATCTCCGTTGGAGCTGGAAAAGATGATGCGAGTTTTAAGGAAGTACAAGTCTGCTATAGGATGGTCTATTTCTGACATCAAAGAAATTAGTCCTTCTATTTGCATGCATCATATTTTGATGGAGCAGGAATACAAGCCTAAGGTGTAGCCGCAGCGATATTTGAATCCGGCTATGCAAGAAGTTTTGAGGAAGGAGGTGCTCGAGTGGTTGGATGAAGGCATTATTTATGCCATCTCTGATAGTGAGTGGGTGAGCCCGACTCAAGTTGTCTCCAAGAAGGGAGGCATGACCGTGGTAAAGGATGAGAAAGATGAGTTGATAGCTACGAGGCTAGTCACAGGATGGCGCGTGTGCAATGATTATCGAGCTTTGAATGCAGCCACACGTAAGGATCACTTTCCGTTACCATTTATTGATCAAATGTTTGACCGTTTGGCAGGATATGAGTACTATTGTTTTCTGGATGGGTACTCGGGCTACAATCAAATCATGATAGCCCCGGAGGATCAACATAAGACCGCGTTCACTTACCCCTATGACATCTTTGCTTTTAGGAGGATTTCTTTCGGTATTTACAATGCTCCTACACTTTCCAGCGCTGCATGATGTCGATTTTCCATGGGTTGATTGAGAATATCATGGAGGAATTTATGGACGATTTTTCTGTCTTTGGATCTTCTTTCAATAATTGCTTGGAAAATTTGTCTCAAGTGTTGCCGCGTTGTGAGGAGACATCTTTAGTGCTCGATTGGGAGAAGTGCCAATTTATGGTTCGTGAGGGCATTGTGTTGGGGCACAAAGTTTCTGCCCAAGGTTTGGAGGTGGATCGTGCTAAGATCGTGGCTATTGAAAAGCTATCGCCTCCTACTTCTGTGAAATCCGTGCGGAGCTTTCTTGGGCATGCAGGATTCTATAGGCATTTCATCAAGGATTTCTCCAAGCTATCCAAGCCACTCTGTGCTTTGCTTGAGAAGGATGTGAAGTTTGTATTCACCGATGAGTGCATCGTCTCCTTTGAGAAGTTGAAAGCCGCATTTATTTCTACGCCAGTGTTGATCACACCGAATTGGAGTGCTCCGTTTGAGTTGATGTGCGATGCTAGCGATTGGGCCGTGGGAGCTGTTTTGGGACAAAAGATAGACAAATTATTCAAGGTCATTTACTACGCTAGTAAAACCTTGGATTATGCTCAGATGAACTACACTACCATGGAGAAGGAGCTGCTAGCTGTGGCGTATGCTTTTGATAAGTTCCAGCCTTACTTGATTGGAACTCATTCAATTGCCTACACTTGATTGGAGTAAAGCACAAGGTGACGACTCCATATCATCCTCAAGCTATGGGCAAGCGGAGTTGGCTAATCGGGAAATCAAGCAGATTTTGGAGAAGAGTGTTGCCAACAAGAAAGATTGGGCGAAGCATTTGGATGATGCTCTTTGGGCGTATCGCACTGCTTACAAGACTCCTATTGGTATGTCTCTTTATCAACTTGTTTTTGGCAAGTCTTGTCATTTACCTGTTGAGATAGAACACAAAGTTTATTGGGCAACGATGAGAATCAACATGGAGTTCAAAGAGGCAGGATTCACTCGGCGTGATCTTTTAATCGAGTTGGATGAATGGAGGAATGAGGCCTATGAAAGTTCTCGTATTTACAAGGAAAGGGCCAAGAAATTCCATGATTTGAGCATTCGCACTAAGGAGTTCAAGCCGGGGCAAGAGGTTCTTTTGTACAATTCTAGGTTGCGTTTGTTTCCTGGCAAGCTGCAATCAAAGTGGGTGGGTTCATATGTGGTGCATAAGAGCAATTGGAATGAAACGTATAAGCTGTTCGCTGCTAATGGCACTACTTTCACTGTTAATGGTCATCGCCTCAAGCCTTACTTCAAGTTGGATGTTGATCGTGGTCTGGAAGTCACCAAATTCAATGATCCATAATTGTGAGGTATCGTCAAGATATAGACATTAATTTTAGCACTTTTTGGGAGGTAACCAATTTTTATTGCTTTCTTTCTTTTGGTTTGTTTTTCTTTAGTTTAGTTTTTTTCTTTTTTCGTTTTTCTTATTTTTCCTAGTTTTCTCATTTTTTTTCTGTTTCTTAAAAAAATTCAAAAAAAATTCGCAGGGCCGGCGACCGTCGCCCGAACACCGTCAGGTCGCCGCGCTGTCGCCATGTGTGCGGTAAGTGGTGTTTCAAATGTGTTTCTTCCCCTTTTTCTTCACTCTCTCACCTCTTTTCCTCCTCTCACTTAAAACCCACGAAAATCTCCATTTTTCTGCATCAAATTACTCCCAAATCACTTCAAATTCACCAAATTCCTTCCACACATCTCTTACCCACATCATAATCTTCCATTCCATCCGAATAATTTGAGTGTTCTTCCTCTTTTTCATCTACATTCAAGTTTGGAGGTCTTTGTGTTGGGGTTTGTGATTCTTCACTTGTTTTTGCTAAAAGATTCAAGGTAACTCGCTTCTCTCCTTTGATTTTATTGCTATCCTTGCTAGTTTTGCTAAGATTTTGCTATTGTTCTAGCCTAGCTTGGTGATTTAGCTCGATTTTATGATCTTGGAGTAGTTAGTGTAGTGTATATTTTGTGAAGTTTAGTTGTGGATTGAAGTATGTTAGGCACTAGTTGATTTCCTTGTTCTTGTTACTTGGGATTTATCTTAATGCTAGTATATCGCTTTGTTGGATAATTTAGCTTGAATTTTTGTGGGAAGTAGGCTTTACTCATGGTTGGGTTTGTTTTATTTATTCATATGAGTAGTGTTAACTTGGAGTGTTTGGATTAAATGATTGAGTTTTGGATTAGGGGGATGACTTTTACATGAGGTTTTTGCTAAGTTAGGGGCTTCATTGCTTTATTTATGTTGGTTTGTTGGTTTTAGGTGGTGCTTTGGAATTGATTGAAAATTTTTGTAGGTACAATGGCACCAAAGAAACGAAACGGAAGCGTTGGAGCCTCGGGGTCAAGAAGTACTCCATTGATACCCGATCAGCCAAAGTATCACGACGTGGTACTCATGTCGGATTTAGATCGACCAAAGTTCTCAGCACTGTGGCACCGGAAGATATAGCCCACACGTTATGCTGATCCGGTAGTGCTTCAAGAGATGGGAGGTCTATGGAGATGTCCAACAGTTGTTTGCTAACATAGGGTGGAGCCGAATTTTAGAAGGAGGATGGCCTACGATCGAAATGTTATTCTCGAGATGATTAGCACATTTGATGAGAGATTGATGTCAGCGACATATCCTGACTCTATGGCCTTCCAGCTCAACAAAAATAGGGAGCATGATGTGGACATGAGCACCATTAACAACATTTTTTAGTGTCCTACTATAACACCCCGTACTTTTATGAGTAGAAGTAGTGTCGAGACACTACAGAGAGTACTACGGTACAGAGATATGAGATTAAAATTAAGATGAGATGGAGTTATGATAATAAATAGAAATATTGAGTATTAGAGTTACATTATTTTGATGAGACGAGTTATTATTCTAGATGGAGATATGAGTCTGATAGAATCAATGATGAAGATAGAGAGTGAGCAGTTTGAGAAAATGAGTTGAAATAGAGATGCTGTTTGAATTGAGGAAAGAGCATAATTTATTTTTCCCGATGACGGATACAGAGGTATCTGTGAGATTAATTGTCCTATTGCTAATAGGAACATTTGAAGAAGAATAGAGTTGAGATAAGTGAGTGAGAAACCCTATAGAAGGGAGAGTCGATCTGAGAGATGATTGTTGATTGCTTTAATAAGAATTGTATCCGTGTTTTATCTGAGATGGTTTGAGTGATTTTTCTACATGACTATTTGTTTACGATGATGTGAGTGTGATTTGTTTTGTGTTATCTTAACACGGTTTATTTTCGAGATTTTGGAGAACGAGATTATTTTTTTTAAATCGGGAAATGGCATACAGCTATTTTTTTTTATTTTGCATATCAGTTTTTTTTTATGAGAAATATTTTACTGAGATATATATAAATAAGTTTATGATGAGATGACATATTCCAATAGTTTGAGCTTTTGTTTTTTTTTTTTGATGAGGTTAAAAATTCTTTTCCTTTCGTCAAAATGGTGGCAGCTCTGGCGTAGCTGAGCTCTGCTCTGGAGGCAGAGCTGAAAACTGAGCTCTGCTCTGGAAGCAGAGTTGATGTTGAGCCGAGCTCTGCTCTGCTCTGGTGACAGAGCTGAAATCGAGCTCTGCTCTGCCGAGTCAGTTAGCTCTGCTCTGACCGAGTTAGCTCTGCTCTGACTTGCGAGCTCTGCTCTGGATGTGAGCTCTGCTCTGACTTGCGAGCTCTGCTCTGGATGTGAGCTCTGCTCTGGATGTAAGCTCTGCTCTGGATGTGAGCTCTGCTCTGACTTGCGAGCTCTGCTCTGGATGTGAGCTCTGCTCTGGATGTGAGCTCTGCTCTGGCGAGTTTTAGCTCTGCCCTAGCGAGTTTCCAGCTCTGCCCTGGCGAGCTTTTTAGCTCTGCTCTGGCCGAGTCTTTTAGCTCTGCTCTGCTCTGGTGGCAGAGCTGAGATCGAGTATCTGAGATCGAGATCGAGTGTACTACACTTGAGATATTTTGTTTTTACCACATGCACATTATCTTAAATGGCAAGTGGATTAGGAGGTAGGAGTTAAAGGGGACATGCTTTAATTATAAAGTAAAAATGTTGGGATAACACTTTGATTCAAGTGGGATAAAATTCTTGAGCAAGTCATTATCCTAATTCTACAAATAACTCACGCACACACCCTCCCTTCTCTTCCCCATTCTCGGCCTCCCCTCTCTCTCTCTATACTCTCTTTTACTCCATTGATGTCCATTGAAGAAAGCTTAGAGAAGCTTCATCAAACACTACTATGAGATAATCCACCATCCAATCCAATCAAATACTATCATATCTCATCAAATTCAAGAAGCTAGAGCTAAGATCAAAGTTGGAGCAAAGTCTTGATCACCTTTTAAATCCTTGAGTAAGTGATCTTAGATTATTTATTTGATCATATTCATGATATGTGAATGAGTATATGATCATGATTGAGCTAGAAAATCACCAAACTTATTCCTAGGAAATTTTCGAAAATTAGGGGCTTGAAACCCTACGAATTTTTGTTGTTTATTTTTTCTTGAATTGGCTTGAGTTATGTGATGATGGATTTGAGTTTATGAGATGATCTAGATGATTAATAATGGATGAGATTGAAGCTTGAGGTAGAGAAGTGAAAAATGAAAGTGTTAGTTGAGGAAGAAGATGACATATATGTGTATCTATATGGGATCTTGTTTTATGATGTTGATTTGTGCTAATTGGTAACCTAGGATGTTAGATCTATGATTTGATCAATAGGTTATACATGATTAGTGGTATTTCAAAAGTTTTAGTTTAATAAAAACTAGGGTGATTAATAAATCTATGTGATTAATTGTGTGAAATCATTTAAGTATATAATCTTGAGCATGAAATAAGTATATGTTGAGGATATTGGCTATGGTTTGCCATGGGAATTTAATTGAGTTAAAGTGAGATTTGCTTTTGCTTTGAGTTGATGTTCGAGAATGATATGAGATGAGAAGAGTCGAGGTTGAGCATATTTTTTTTGAATCACTCGATCGTTTTGATGTGGTTGGGCATATAAAGAGTTTGAGATGAGATTTTGGAGAAATTTCGTAGGCCTTACTGACCTACTGTGATCGACGGTTTGTCGATGTCAAATATCTTTGAACGTTTTATATCAAGTCCCTACATGAATCTTGAGTACCCTGGTAAAATTTTAAGTCATTTCAACTTCGTTTGATATTTCTTTAAAATTCAAAACCTAAACTGTGCATTATTACCGAGAATTTCAGAAAACAGGGGAAAGAGTCATTCATTTCAGTAGCTTCCTATGTGATATAGCTTTCCAGATTTTTATGGTATCAACATTATTGTGTTAGCTAGATATACACCAAAGTTGAGCCCATTTTGACAACGTTTACTATTTTTCAAAAATTGTAACTTTCGGTTACACAAAACTGCCAGAAATGGTAGATCATGGTAAAAACATCATATCTCTCAAACCACTTGGAGTTTTCGACTCTACTTTTTTTTAAATGAAACTAGACTCGTAGACCTTTCTTTTGATATGAGTCTTGAGTCTAGGAGATGTCGGAGTCAGAACAGTTTAAATTTTTAAATTGGGTCAGTGTAAAAACAGAGCATGTTTTGATGATGTTTGTTTGTGATTTCTTATGTGCCTTATGTGATTGTGTTGCCTATGTGTTTGAATGAGATTAGACGAACCTTATATGAGAGATAAATCGAGACTTAGAGCCATGATTTTCTTGAAACCTATCATTGAACTTGAGGATGTGAGATGAGTGGAGAGTTTATATAGAGTTGAGTAAAGGGATAGAATATGAGATAGAGTATGAGATAAAGCCTGAGAATTAGTCAATGAGTTCTAATCGAGATTCATTTTATGACATGAACTTTCGATGATGATGATGGTCCCTGAAGACACGAGAAGAGCAAGGAAGTAAGTAACTCCACTTTGACGGGAGATTTTGAGTAAGGTCTTCAGGTGGGCAATATTTTGAGTATATGTTTATCGTATGAGCTTTCTAAAAATGATTTTATGATGTTATGAGATTAACAAATGTTTTGAGATAAATGATATTTGAGAACTGTTTGACTTGCCAATTTTTGATGTTGAGCTTGTGTGTTACCCTCTACTGATGAGACGAATTCGGTCCTGCCTCAAACGGGATTTTGTGCACAGAGGTGACTGTGAGCCGTCTTCGGGTCGGCCGGTCACGGTACTTGAGAGGGAGGCCTACTTCTCAGTACCTTTGATGATGAGTAGTGGATGTGGTACATACATGATGAATGTTTAAACTGCGCAGTTACTTATTTATGATGTTGATTATGAAAACTGCATGCACAGATTCATTGATGCTAACTTATTTCTGTGTATTGCTGAGATGAGGCAAGCTTCAAATTTATAGCTCTATGAGCAACTTTGTTTTTCGGCGATATGTCCACTGAGTATTTATGTACTCACGCCCTGCATGTATTTCTAAACGTGCAGGATAAGCGGAGGGGGAGTATGGTGCGGTGCTGGTGGAGAATGTTTCGGGTTGACGTTTTCTTTCTCTATTGTATGTCTGTTTTGTCGATAGAGTTTTGATATGAAGTTATGTTAAATAGAGTTTGATGTTTAAGATACTTAGTTTCCTTTGAAAATCAAGCAATACACTCACGGTTATATGTCTTCATACATATAATCGATTCGCCTTTTGCTGCGATACTCTCCATATTATTCCTCATTATGAAAAATGAGCTATACCCGTTTTGCTTTTCATGATGAGATTCCCGATATTTATCAAGTTATGACAATATTGACGAATATACCCTTTTGATGATTTATGATGATTTTTCCTTAGCATGTTTCTTTGCGAGCTTCCGCTGTTGATCTATGTATTCTTTCTATTTTCCCCCTTTCTTTTATTAGTCGTATCGATACTCGGTCCCCGCTATTACTAGTGTCGGAATCGGGCTGCGACACCTACTAACTGCGCTTTCACACATCTTGCTGGATTTAGACCAAAGGAGTTGTGGCGGGATTTGGTGCAACCCGAGGGTGGTGAATACTCATCGGGGACCTCCAAGGCAGCTAGCATCAGAAACCCGGTCTTTCGGCCAGTTCAGCGCATCATTGCCCATACTATTCTCGCTCGCAAGGAGAACAGTAATGTGAGCCAGTTGGATCTTTACATTATCTATGCAATGCTCACAAGAACCTACATCAGCTTCGCCGACATCTTGGTTCAGCAATTAGACAATGCCGCCAAAGCCACCAAGGGCATTATTACTATCGGAGGGATGCTCACAACCATTGCCCTACACTTCTGTCGCGAGGTGGGGGTTAGCCGATTATGAGGGGTGAAACGTTACTACATGCCCGCCGGATGTTTGATATGCGAGTGATTTCCCGAGTTCATCTGCCCTTCCAGTTTGTTCTGAGGGAAGGGGATCACTTTCCCCTGTCCAACACTGCATTCACTACCGTAAATGGTCGTTATGACATGACCAATTGGAAGCTGGACACTCCTGCTCATCGTGCACTGGATGGTCCAAGAAAAGGCGGGCACAGGGTGCAAGCATAGGTCGAGGTTGAGGTAAATGAGGAGGAAGAGGCGGTGTCTCCCCCTCATGGACATTAGGGCGCTACTACCGGCGTAGGAGCATACTATGACATGATCGAGTTGACCGATAGGATGGGTAGATTGGATGCCCAGTTCACCGTCGTTCGTGGAGACGTGATGGCTATAAGGATGGTGCAGCAAGGGGCCGACCGGTTCCAGACAGATTTCGAGGCTTATACACGTGAGCAGTTCGGCCGCCAGCAGCAGTTTGAGGAGTATCAGCAAGCTGAGCTAAAGCGTCAGATGGCTATGTAGGAGGAGCTTTTGCGCGAGTTCCGGCAGTTTCATGATCCGCCGGCCTCCTGATTGCATTTCTGTAAGTATGCATCACATAATCTTTATCTATTTTTCCCTCCAAACTTATTTTCGAGCTTTTTCTCTTTGATAAGTTTGTGGGAGGGGGATGGAGATTGGTTATGTTTTGCATTATTTTTCTTTCTTTTATTCATTTTTATTCGCTTAGTTTAGTCTGTTTTGCTTGTGTTTGATCTGTTTTCGTAGAGTGTTGGAGTTTGGTTTGTTCTTTATTTTCTGTTTATGTTGTTTGTGTTGGTTGGTGCTTTTCTGCAATGCTTTTGAGTTGTTTATTACTCCTTTAGATTTTTGGTGAGAGGCTTATGATGATTTATGTGATAAAATTTCTTGGAATTCAATCTTCTTTGATAAGTGGAACATAATTGGAACTGATTTGCATAACTTTAGAGTGATTTTGACCTTGATTTTAGGACGTTGAATAAACCTGTGAGATTTTGAGCCATAACTGTTTATTATACACAGTTTATTCTTTGTTATGAGTTTTGTCATGCATGTGGTGATCTTCTAGAATTTGCCATGGTTTCTGTGTTGAGGTTGCTGTTGTGCCCAGGATTAGGAGATGATTTTAGGCCATCTTTTGTTAGCCACATTTTTATCCCAAACACTATCCTTGACGAAAAATTATCCTTCGTTATGCACTTTGAGACTATATAGCTTTTATTCTTTAGCCGGATGATAGGGGGTGATGTAGTATATGGGGATCTTTGTGTGGTGAATATCATAGTGGGTCATGAGAAAGAGGGATGATTTTGTGTTACTTACTCTTATAAGCTCTAGAAAAGTTATGAAAAGAAAAGAAAAAAAATGTTGAGAAAAGAAAAAATGTGAAGTCGAGTGTATATTGTGATATTTATTGAAAATAGACTTTGTTTGGCGGAAATTAATAGAGAGCATAAAAGAGTGTTTAGTCCTGCATTGTGATTATTAAATCCCTTGAACTGTGTTGATTATGGTAGCATAGTTACGTGGAAGATGGAATTTATTCCATACTTGATTTGTGAAGTTACAAGGTGTTGGGAACCTTGTGAAATATCCTAACCCTTGTTTTGATGATACCAAAATTCATAGGACTTAATTGTAATAGACTAGAATTACTTTGAACTCAAGTGTTAGAGTTCGTTTCTAGTTTAGCTGGCGGTGTCGAAGACTGAAGACTGAAGACTGAAGAACGAAGAACTGAAGACTGAAGACTGCAGATACCAACTGAAGTATCGGTTGAAGAATTAGTTGAAGACTGATTACTTAATGCGCGCAATGGACTGATACTAAAGTCAAGTATCAGTTGAATATTCCTCCTCGGACTAATCTTCCAACGTTCAGAGTAAGCCACGTACTCACAAAGTACAGCCGCATTAAATGCAGAGATCTCAGGATCTTATCTCTGCAGAGGTCATTCCTATCTGGTGGTTACTTTTCAGAGACGTCACATCTCCTGTCCATCAAAGAGAGCCATTTCCACCCAGACAAGGAACCTCGAAGATTGAAGCCTCAGCCCAAATTCGAATTGCTCTCCAACGGAAGAAATCTTGATGACGTTCTACGCCAACGGATTTATTCAAGAGTTCTCCTACAAAAAGCGCTCGAGGATCACTTCAACCTTCACCGATTCAACGACATAAGCTGAAGTTCTGCCGAAATTGCTACTCAGCCCAAAGCTTAATCTCCCCAAAGCTTGAATCGAAGAAGAGAATTCCAAAGCCAAAATCAGTCACTGCTGGTTACACACATTCTCTTAGACCTTAGGCAAACCTCTGTTTACCCAGAAGCCAAAGGTCAAACTTGCTTCAAAGAACTTGTTCTTTGTAGTGAAGTTGGCACTCGTTCAAACCTCCTCCCCAAAAGAGTGTTTGAGTGATTCGGAGTTCAGGAAGGTACTCTGACTCTGAGTGAGAAGTCTTAGCACGGCTTGTGTTGAGCAGAGAAATCCGACGCAAGTGAAGCGTGGGTCCTGAAGAAGGGTTTTCTTCAGTGGTACGGTTGTGTGCACCCGGCAAGCACACGGTTTAGTTTGCAGTGCACCTGTTAAGCACTTGCGGAGTGGATTGTTGGTCTGATCAACCAACTGTGGATGTAGGAAAGGGTTTTTCCGAACCACGTAAAAGTCTCTGTGTTGTTTACAGTTTTCAGTTTTACATTCTTACTTGTGTTATTTCAATTGATAAACTGAACAATGATTAACTGCAAAGAGAAACCTAATAACCAACAACGTGCTCCACCGAGGCTATTGCGAAACTAAGTTTAATTTCCGCTGCGTATGATATCAGTCTTACTGATCTATCTTTTGATAATCAGGAAGAGTGTTATCATCTCTGTCTTAGCAAACACGACTGAAGCCCTTACGTGCATCAGTTAAGTTTCAACAGCTTAACTGATAACTCTTTACTGAAGAGCTTTCAGTATCAGTCGTCAACCCTGTTTGGTCAAAACTATTTTTAGTAAAACAGGAGTCTGTGTTTGCATGCAAAGTTTCGTTTTGATCTCTGACTGAGATCCCTCTGATTGAGGATTTGATAAAAATAGCCCATATGTGTATTCCCTCCCCCCCATACACCTATTAGAGACCCTCTGGACCTAACAATTGGTATCAGAGCAGGTTGTTCGCAAGAACTATCTGTATCTGATTAGGTTCTAATTGAACTAGATCCTAATGAGGGCATTTTGTTTTTGATCAAAATCTTTCCTCAAGATTCTTCTTAAGATTGCTTGCTCCGTGGTCTCTTCCTGTTTCCTGTGTGTTTCTCCCTGTTTTCTCTACAATGTACAGGAACAAGAAAGACTCCTCGAGCGATTATGTTCATACATACTTTCGAGGAATCAACGGACTTGAGATCGGGACACTGGACTCTGATGACGAAGATAGATTCATCTTTCCAGAAGAAAATTTGAGTCCAACCCACTCACAGTCAGAAGGAACAAGCAGATATGATCAAACACGACTAGAGTATCAACACCTAAGTACGAGATTTGAAAATCTCCTTAGGGAGCACAAACAGATCATCAGAGAGATTGATCTTGTGCAAGATGCTCGAAGGATCGTCATGCGCCACTTTATTACTGATGAAGATGAAGCTAACAAAAGAGATGTTCAGGAGCGCAGACTGAAACTTCTTCAGTTTCAGAAATAAGAACTTCTGCCACGTCTCGAGGAAACAGAAACAGAATTCAAAAAGGCGTCAGAAGTTTTTGAAGGAGTGATTCATGAAGAATCACTTTAGTACAGAAGAAAGATGAAACGTGAAAGGAACGTGCAGCAACAGCCAACGGACTAGAAATCGAAGAAGAACCAGTCATAAAATTCAGGGGGAACTTGCACTTCAAACAACGACTAATTTAGTGATAGTCACTGTGTAAGCTTCTCTCAACAATCTTATTTGTATATATGACTGCCTTTCCTTATCCTTATCGGCTGTAATGTGTTTAGTCTGATGTGTCATTACTTTTACACTCTCTTTTCTTTTTAACTGACACGTGCAAACTTCGTTCAAAACGGATGACACACGATCACACGATCCCACCCTTTTTACTAACAAGCGGAGTGATCCACGTGCCACGTCTCCATTTGCACGGATTTCAAACGTTTATTGAAACCGCCTCATGCACGATCTTTTTCATTCTCTTCAAAAACTTTTCATCTTCGACTAAAGATTTACTCAATCTCAGAGAAATCTTTTGAGCAAAATTCTTTGAGTGTGTTTTCCCTGCAAGACTAACAGTGAAAATCCACAGTTCAACCTCTGTGAGAACCCATTTACAGAATTTTGCAGAAATCTTCAACACTCAAAATTCCACATGGGAAAATCAGCATCTCAACAAGTAGTGTGTTACGAAACCTTTGTAACAATGGAGGCACTCCAGAATCATGCTGATTTCAACAAGATCATTGAAATCTTGGAACGACATGGATGGATGAAATTCATTCAATGCTCACCGGAGTTTCTGCTCGACGACTCGATCATCAGAGAATTCTATGACAACATCAAGACTGATGAGTCAACTGGTGATCTCAAAACTGAAATCTCTGTGTTCACAAATGGAGATTTCTCAGACTCCACAAAGATACTCATCAACATCTCCCAAGCTGCAAGAGAAATGTTTTATCTCCCAACTGACGGACCAGTCCCATTCTTTGCCAATGACGAAGCCACAGATCTCATGAGAGAAGCACTGATGAGTGATGCACCTGCCGACCACAACATCACAAATGTTCTGAGCCTTTCAAGACTGCATCCTCATCTCAGACCCATTGCCAAAATGATCAAGAAATGCTGGTTTGGCACTCTTGGATCCCCTGGTCATCTCTCAAGACCACACAAATTGGTGTTGATCGCCCTGCTTCAGAAAGGCCCATTCAACTGGGAGAAGGCCTATCTTCAGATCCTTGCTGAAGAGAAGAAGGAATCACATTCTACCAAGCATCTTCGCCAAGGAACCAGAGTTTCGGCACTTATTCTCTATAGTGCAAAGGAGACTCAATGCTTTTGGAAGAACACCACTCGAGTGTCTTCCACCATTCATCTGTTCGAAGGACAGAAAAGTTCAGTCAAAGGGAATGTCAGTATTGCAACTGAAATCCATCTCCTCACTTCAGAGCCACGATACAAGACTCGAGGTTCGATCAAAAGAAAGTTTGACAGCTTGACATCTCCAGTCAAGATCTCACTCGACACTCCTCAAAGGTCTCTCAATGAGGATCATGAAGAAACTGCACCGAAAGCTTCTGAAGAAGTGCTTATTCCAAGCACTGAAACACCTCTGCAACATTCCCCCACTGTTCCTCCACAAGATGAAGGAAATCAACAGCCAGAGGAGACACAAGCAACCGATAACAGAGAAACTGATTCAGAAAAACTTCCTCTCAGAGGATTCTTCCAATTCTGTCTGGAAGGGTTCGACAAGAAGGCAAAGTTTGATGAACCTGCTGACATCAACGCCGCATCATCATCCAATGTCAATCAAACTGTCCTTCTCAAAAACTTTGTGACACAACTGTCTGAACACTGTGCCACAGCCCTCTTTCCCTCAATCCTTGCAACCCTGAATCCTGAAGAGTTTCAGGATCTTGTCAGTCACTGAGGAAGAAATGGAAGTCTTGGAGAACAACATCTTTGAGAAATTCAAAGTCACTAATCTTTGGGATGCTATCCACGACTGGGCACCCAACTTCAAACTGTACCTGATTTCCAGAAGTCTTCTCAAAGAAGATGATGCTGAAGACTCTGAAGACCACCATGTGTCTCCAACGCGTCAGACTGCTCCAGCCGATGAAAAAGATAAAGAAGCACCAGCTGAAGAGCAAAGACATGCAAGACCTCTCACTGATGAAGGATTTCAAATTCTAGACGAGAGACTGCTCATTCAAGAAGAAGCAACTTATGTGCTGAAAGTCAAAATAGCTTTTCTTGAATCAACAGTCACGCATCTTCAACAGCAACTGGAAATACAGAACAAGTATAGCGGTGTTCCTGAGTCTGATGACAAAGACAAACGAGAAGAAGACAAGAAAGGAAAAGGGAAGATGATTGAAGAACCAAAAGGAAGTCCTCGAAGGAAACCAAGCAAACAGCTCCGCATCAACTAAGGACTAAGGAAGATCAATGAATGTCATCTAATCAGAAACTCTTTATTTTTGTAAATGATATTCTTAGTTTCCCATTGTTCATACTTCCTTGTTTTGTTCTTCTGCACTCTTATGGAATTTTGTCTTTTACTGATTTCAAGCTGATTTACGATTACTCTGTCAATGTTCTCTTTGCCTAATTTACCTGAGTTGATTATGGATTATCTAATTTAGGGGGAACTCTGCGTAAGCTTTATCGGTACTTGACTGTTTTCCTGACTAATTGTTGGGAACTTGTCTTATTCGCTTTTTCTTGGTCTATTAAAGAAAATAGGGCATATGTGTCATACTGATTAACTGGCGACTTTGCGTTTTGCATTGGACTTTCAATTTCTGAATACCTCTTTTTGAGCATATCTTTTCAAATCATTGCACGCACTGCACGCCGCCTATTTTCAGCAAGAGATCGTGCCAAATATTCCATATCGGTTTATATCTCTTATTTTAAAATACTCCTCTGACGGGCATTAATTACGGACGTCAAAATTCATTAAAACTGACTTGGCGCGCAGATTTCAAACCGCCCACGTCTTTTCGTTTGCCCTAGGAAACTGTTCAACTCCCACGATCACACTTTCTCCATTACGGCCACTCCTCAATCTTCCATTACCTTTGCACTCTTTCTAACTTCCAAAATCCACAGCACTCTACTGTGAGATTACTTTCTGCAAATTTCTCTTCACAGATTTCTTATTCGAAATGGCCAAGACCAACATGAAGAAGAATGACAACAAGAAGGAGGCACTGATCGAGAAAGAAGTCAGATATGAACAGTCTGTGCACAAGGAATCTTTCAAGAAGAATCCTGAATATGCAAAGGTCTCGACAATTCTCCACCGGCACGGATGGACTAAATTCGTCACCAGCGAACCAAAATATCTACTCGATGATGTTGTTCGAGAATTCTACAACAACCTTCGTTTCAACAACTCTGAAGAGCTCATCTCAAAAGTCACTGTCATCACCTCGATAGATAGTGTTTTAGAGACTCTCAACGTCTCTCAGATTGTCAGAAAACTGTTCAATCTCCCGAACAGTGGAACATCCTTCTCCAGACTAACTGATAAGGAAGCCAATGAGACTCTGAAGTCTGCACTGAAGGATGAATCCGAGTCAACGGAAAGTCAAGTTACTCTTTCCCATCTTCATCCAGAGTATGCCTTGCTGGGCAAGATAATCCAGAAATGCTGGATAGGTGCCACCGGAACTCCGAACAAAGCTTCTCAACCTCAGAAGAATGTTATGGCAGCTCTTCTGAAGAATGAGTCCTACAACTGGGAAGAGGCTTACCTGAAGCTTCTCTTTAACGAAGCTCACAACACGAGGCCGGCGACGATGGTACGACAAGGAAACAGGGTCTCCCAGATTATCATCGAAGGAACAAAGGAGCACAGATTTGTACGATGGTCAAAGATGATTGACTTCACAGACAGTCTTCGTCTCTTCAAACCGGCAAGAAGAGAATCCAAACCTTCTCTGAAGACGAAGGTAATTGATATCTCTTCTCTACAATCATCTGATTCTGATGCCCCTGATTCACCGCCATCAAATCCTCCTGCTAGCACGAATGTGCCCCGTCGATTCCGTTCCATCCTCCCTCAAAAACCCTCCAAAAGACCAAATGAGATGCCTTGGAAATCTTCTCCAAAATCCAAAGGCAAAGCAGTCATGGAAGCTGTCCCAGAATCAGCTCCCGTCTTTCTTTCAAAAGGTACTCAGGAAGTAGTTGAACTTCAATCTGAAGCTCAACGAAATGCTACGAGTCACCTTCGTCGTTTACTTGGTGATTTTGATACGTCATTAGAAGTCTACCGAAACCTTCATAGACTTCTCATGTATACCTTCCTGAAGACGGCACCCTACCCGCAAATCAACAGTCTTCACAGCTCTGAAGCCGAAGACTCATTCGAGATGGAAGAGGCATCCCTGATCAGCCTCTTTCAAATTGAAAAAGTTTGGGATGTGATTCATGGCTTTGACAGTTTCGCCATGAATTATCTGTACTCTTCCAAACAGTACAGACATCTCATCTCACTCAACAACAATGCTAGAACTTCAAAGGCGTCTGAAGAGCCCATCATCGCCGAACAAGTAACTAATGTGCTCAGCTCTCCAGTTTGCGACACTGCTCAATCGGCGGAATCTGTAGCTGATCCTGCCGCCGCTGAACAACCAATGACTGATTCATTCAGTCAGCCGAACTTGCCATCAACTCCTCCAACAATTTCTGCTGAAGTTGACCAGGCTAGCGTCACTGAAGTTGATACACCATTGCCAGAAGCAGAACAGAGATCAGCTGACAATGCTGATAACCCAGTTTCTGAAGGACGAGTCGAAGACATCTCCAAGTCTCCTCAGCCTTCATCTTCACCCCTCTTGAACACTGATGAGCCTACTCCTCTTGAAGGCATCAACATCAGTCAAGAGCAGTCAATCTCTCAGTCTCCTGCAGAAGAAAGAACGGAACGCCCTGCTCCAATGAGTCAAGCTGAGACATCCACATCCAAATCTCATGAAGATCGCCAGCTAGCACAAACTTCGTCTGCTGACTCAGACATACCAATAGAACACGTTGAGCTTCCTCGCGCAGAAGGACCTGTTCTATTTGATTCAGATGCAGAAACTGACGAACTTCTCACCATCTGGAAACACAATCGGTCGCACAAGAATCTATTACGGATTTCTGACGATGTAGAAGATCCGATTGATGTCTTGCTTGAGCATATTTCCGATCAACGGCTTGAAATCGACTTACTCCATCATGAGCTCGAACGTCAAAACATCTATGGTGAAAAATTCATGAAGAAACTCGAAGAAGTCGAGAAACAGGCAACTGCAGACATGATCTATCATGCCGACTTGATCCATAAGCTCCAACAACGGATGGAGAACGAAGAAGTTGCTCTTCTCAAATTCAAGAAGGAAATGCTTGATCTTGAAAACGGAATTCCCAAAATCAAGAAGGATCACAATAACCTGTGCAATCTTTTTCTTGAATCACAGATTCAAACGAAGACGCAACTTTTTGAGCTCTCAGAGAAGATCAGGAAAATGCATCTTGAATTCCTGAAGACGTTCATGTCTGAAACTGCAGTCAAACACCTCGTTGCAGAGACAGTAAAACCTATCCTGGAACAACTGACGAAAGTGGAACTGCAAATCCAACGACCTCAAGAGTCCCCTGACTCTGCCCTCCTTCAGAAGATGTTCAATGATCTTCAACAGCTGAAAAAGCCGACTTCCTCCCGATGATGCCAAAAAGGGGGAAGAGGATATAATGAAGCGCATCCGACGGGAAGAGGAAATGATCCCTTCATACTGCAACAGGGCTGAAGAGATTATCTCAAAGATTGCTCCTACCATTTCATCAGTCGAACTCAACAGGAAGAGAGGCAGAGAAAGCTCCTCAAATGAGCCAGAGCTAAAGAAGACGAAATTTGATTTCGTATCAACTCTAAAGGAAGGTCAAAAGCTCGAACACTACTTCAGTAAAGGACTGTTAGTATCATACCTGGAAAAGTTTGAGCGATCAGACAAATGGATACCATCTGAGTTAAACGACTGGTGGGAGAAAACCAAGGAATGCTACACCAAATGGATGGTTTTTACAAACATCTAAGGTGACAGGGATTACAGGAATGATGCCTGGAAGTATTTCCTGCTGCAGCTGCAAGAACGAGATTTAGTCTTACAAGTGCAAGATGCTCAAAGAAGACATGGAAAAAGCATTCCTGACCCTCAGAAGAAGACTGTGACTCCACCAAGGATTAAAAATGGAGTCAACAGAGACAGAATCAAGACTGAATTCAGATCCATATGCAAGATTTGGAACTTGCATCCAGACTCCAGTGAAGCTAGAGAAATATGGGAAGCAGTCTTCAAGCTATACAATCAGAAACCGTGAGTCTCTTAGTTGTCTTCTGTATTGTTCTTTTCCGATTCCAAAGTGTAACTTAGACTGATGACTTATCAGTCTTTCATTAATGAAAAGAACTTTTTTGATCTCAACCTGAAGACAATGACTCTTTGTCCAGGCTCTGATTATATTTTTCTGTCTTCTCCTTGTTCTGTTTTAGAACTGTTTCGTTCTTAACTCCAAGTACAAGTTTTTAGGTTCTATTGTTACGGGGGAACTGTTTTCACCCCAGGTTTAGAACTTGTACTGTGAGTTCAGTCTTTTTGTTGTCTAGAACTACTGTGTGATTTTGGCATCATCAAAAATGGGGAAATTGTTGGGAACCTTGTGGAATATCCTAACCCTTGTTTTGATGATACCAAAATTCATAGGACTTAATTGTAATAGACTAGAATTACTTTGAACTCAAGTGTTAGAGTTCGTTTCTAGTTTAGCTTGCGGTGTCGAAGACTGAAGACTGAAGACTGAAGAACGAAGGACTGAAGACTGAAGACTGCAGATACCAACTGAAGTATCAGTTGAAGAATCAGTTGAAGACTGATTACTTAATGCGCGCAATGGACTGATACTAAAGTCAAGTATCAGTTGAATATTCCTCCTCGGACTAATCTTCCAACGTTCAGAGGAAGCCACGTACTCACAAAGTACAGCCTCATTAAATGCAGAGATCTCAGGATCTTATCTCTACAGAGGTCATTCCTATCTGGTGGTTACATTTCAGAGACGTCACATCTCCTGTCCATCAAAGAGAGTCGTTTCCACTCAGACAAGGAACCTCGAAGATTGAAGCCTCAGCCCAAATTCGAATTGCTCTCCAACGGAAGAAATCTTGATGACGTTCTACGCCAACAGATCTATTCAAGAGTTCTCCTACAAAAAGCGCTCGAGAATCACTTCAACCTTCACCGATTCAACGACATAAGCTGAAGCTCTGCCGAAATTGCTACTCAGCCCAAAGCTTAATCTCCCCAAAGCTTGAATCGAAGAAGAGAATTCCAAAGCCAATGCAACACCCCGATAATTTAGATTTATTTTATAAGTTTAATTAATAGTATTTTCTTGTATAGCTTTTTTTTATTTATTTAATTACATGATACATATAGATATGCACCATTAATTTTATCTAGACTATTATTATTATTATTATTATTATTATTATTATTATTATTAATTTTGTTTCCTATTAGAACTAGAACTCTTTAAAGACTAGTATAAATAGAGGTACAATTATTAGGTTATGGGGACACAGCAGCCGAAAGCAAGAAAAAAAAACGGTACTTTCTCTTATTTTTCTTTATGCAAAGTTTTGATAAATTGATTTATTTGTGCCAAGCAGTAAGTTTTCAAATTCTTAGAACTTAGCAAATTTTTTTACAAACTGTTTTTTTTCATCAAAATCGAAGCTCTCAATTATTTTGTTTTAACTTACAATTAGTTGTTTGTTTTCAAGCAAGCTATCATTCTGTTCCGTATGAATATGAGTATCCAAATAGTTGACTTTTTTTTTATTAGTGTATTTAGGTTACCGAATAATCATAAATATATATAATGTCTTTTTTATGAACTCATTAGTTGGTTTAATTCTTTTAATGTTTCGAACCATTAACTTTGTATCAAATTATTTATATATATATATATACATATATATATTTTTGTCATATGATTAGGTATACACATATACGAGTATATTTTAAATTTATAAGATTTGATATAGAATTTTAGATTAAGGTTATTTGAATTATTTATGTGATTAGGTGCGGCGCAATTAAGACCTTCATTCCGGATTTGTTTTGTTTCGAGTTTAAGGTGAGGGATTTTACGCTTATTCATATGGTTATATATGTTTTTATTATCGCGTTGATTACTTGTTTACGTGCATCTTATGACTATGTTATGTGTGATCATGGGACCTAAGCCATTGATCTATGTTATGTGCGATCATGGGACCTAAGCCATTGATCTATGTTATGTGCGATCATGGGACCTAAGCCATTGATCTATGATGTTATGTGCGATCATGGGACCTAAGCCATTGATCTATGTTATGTGCGATCATGGGACCTAAGCCATTGATCTATGTTGATAAGTTGATCATGGGACCTAAGCCATTGATCTTATGTATGTGTTTGGTCATGGGACTTAAGCCATCGACTCAAACTATGATTATGTTTGTCAAGGGGCTCCGGTCTCTTGGCGTATGTTTACATGTATGATAACGTGATTTGATTATATATGTGACGTATATGAATATTTTATTATGTTCCTCACTGAGTATATTTTCAATATGCTCACCCCTTTATATTTTCAGTTTTGCAGTTTCAGAATCGAAGTGGCCATGGAAGTGGAGAATGACTAGGGATAGAGATTTCGTATTGAACTTTTTAGTTGAACTTGTTAAGACTTAGTTCATCGTTTTATTTTTATTTCATTTTATGTTACTACTTTAGTTTTGGCAAATTGATTTTTAAATTAGTTTAAATTTTTCCTTATAAATCAAGAAATTATTATTTTACTATCTTTTGTTCTCTAAATTTTTAAATAGTAAAGTTTATGAAAATTGGGGCGTTACAGCCAAAATCAGTCACTGCTGATTACACACATTCTCTTAGACCTTAGGCAAACCTCTGTTTACCCAGAAGCCAAAGGTCAAACTTGCTTCAAAGAACTTGTTCTTTGTAGTGAAGTTGACACTCGTTCAAACCTCCTCCCCAAAAGAGTGTTTGAGTGATTCGGAGTTCAGGAAGGTACTCTGACTCTGAGTGAGAAGTCTTAGCACGGGTTGTGTTGAGCAGAGAAATCCGACGCGAGTGAAGCGTGGGTCCTGAAGAAGGGTTTTCTCCAGTGGTACGGTTGTGTGCACCCGGCAAGCACACGGTTTGGTTTGCAGTGCACCTGTTAAGCCCTTGCGGAGTGGATTGTTGGTCTGATCAACCAACCGTGGATGTAGGAAAGGGTTTTTCCGAACCACGTAAAAGTCTCTGTGTTGTTTATAGTTTTCAGTTTTACATTCTTACTTGTGTTATTTCAATTGATAAACTGAACACTGATTAACTGCAAAGAGAAACCTAATAACCAACAACGTGCTCCACCGAGGCTATTGCGAAACTAAGTTTAATTTCCGTTGCGTATGATATCAGTCTGACTGATCTATCTTTTGATAGTCAGGAAGAGTGTTATCATCTCTGTCTTAGCAAACACGACTGAAGCCCTTACGTGCATCAGTTAAGTTTCAACAGCTTAACTGATAACTCTTTACTGAAGAGCTTTCAGTATCAGTCGTCAACCCTGTTTGGTCAAAACTGTTTTCAGTAAAACATGAGTCTGTGTTTGCATGCAAAGTTTCGTTTTGATCACTGACTGAGATCCCTCTGATTGAGGATTTGATAAAAATAGCCCATAGGTGTATCCCCCCCCATACACCTATTCGAGACCCTCTGGACCTAACACAAGGTGTTGGTGTTCTTGTGTTATTTTGAGTTACTTAACCAATATTTATCTGCCTTAACCAATGTCCCTACATTATAACCCAAAGAAAATGACATTTTTTATCTTAGTCATAGCACACTTTTAGCGATGGAGATTGTAGACGATTGGCAAGTCTATGGTAAGTGATCTACATTGCATTGAATTCGATGAGAGCATACACGTCCCGTTCTACCAATTGAAAGTTGAGTGATATACATACATTGTGAAATTCAATTGTTTGAAATTCAGGGTTGATTTTGCTATAAGTTGTGTTTATTGGTGAATGTGGTGTTCATTTGTTGAAGATTTGAGAATTCTAGCTTTCTATGTTTTTCTGAGGCCTCTAACTTCCAGATTTCTGTCCATTCGTGTTTATTGATTTTATTCTTCCCATTATTCGAGGACGAACAAGGATTTAAGTTTGAGGGAGTTGATAAACACTCATATTGCATTGTTTTTATGAGTGTTTAAGTGTTCAAAGTGCTAAGATTATGCTTGATTGTGATATCAATTGGTTAAAATTTCATATTCTTTTGTGATATTGCGTTTGGGTATGGTTTTGGTTATTTTTCTATAGGTATGAGTGTTTTGGAAGCTACATATGGATATTGAAGATCCAAGTATCAAGTTACAAATGTTTCGGGTACAAAAATCGAGGAAACGAGTTTGAAGAGCTCAAAAAATGAGAAAACGAAGCAGGCGGCGGCCCAGCTGGCGACCACCGGCCAAAGAAGAAAAAGTAGGCAGGCCTCGGTGACCAGACGGAAACCGCCGCGCAGCCCGCCGATAAATCGGCGTAGCCGGTGACTGCCGCCGCCGTTAGAAAAGTTTTTATAAAGTAGCCGGCGACCGCTGCTTGTCGGTCTTTTTGTGTTTTTCTTCATTTTTCAAGTTGTTTTCGAGTTCAAACTCAGTAGTTTACCCTGGTACTATATATAGGTCTTCTTTTGACCTATTCAGGGTTCCCAGCTTTAGTTTTTCAGTTTTATAACTTTAGATTTTTATTGCTTTCCTGTTTTTAGAGCTTGGATTAGATTTCCACAAGATTGAAGATTCAAGTCATTACGATTGTTTTACTTTCGGTTTTTGTACAATTCAGTTTTTACAATTGCGTTCTTTATGATTATATTTATGTTTTACTTTAATATGTGTGGCTAGTTTTCTTTTCTGATTCTAGGGTTTGTAAATAGTTAATTAGATTCATGTGATTTATTTGTTAGTACCTATTTACCTTCCAGTTTATGATTCATAATTCTTGGTGCTTGATTTCGTGTGAATTATCTGATCAATAGTTTGCATGTGTAGTTATTCGGCTTGAGACCCAATGGAGATAGTTGTTTAGCGGATTCAGGAATGTATGATATGATCTTAACCTTGAGACCCAACGGAGATAGGTGGATTATAGGGAGCTATTCTTAGGAGCTGTTGGGAATTAGTAGATTTTCTTGAGACCTAGCGGAGATAGAGAATTTACTAATCTACGATCGTTGCTACTCTAGCGAGAGTGATTGATTAATTAAGTGATCTCTCATCATAACTGGATTAAAATTGGTTAATAGGATTAATAGATTTGTCATGTGGATTTAGTTAATGAACTTACTACCCTAAGATCAGTTGTCTTTATTATTTGATTTTATTCGTGAATTTTATTTGCTGCTGTTTGAGTTTAAACCTTCCTCATTTTCGTTTGCCTGTCTACTGTTATAGTTTGTTTAGGAGATAGCTAGAGTTATTTCGTTGTGTCAGTCCCTGAGGATACGATACTCGATTGCTACATATATGCTACAATTGCACCGTGTTAGTTGCGGTTTAGTTGCTAAATAAATTAGTGATCACTTTTCAATATGTGTGAGTAGTTCCCTTGGTAAGGTCAAGGGGTGGAAGTAATTGTTGTCGATATGTAAAACTATTGTGAGGCATTTGTGCTTTCGATTGAGTCTAGTAGTTCCAGACGGATCTAAGCCAAACCATGGACAGTAGGGGCCTAACGGGTGATCTCCGTTCGGTAAAAAGCTATCCATGTCAAGCAAAGGCCAGGCATACTTGGGCGTGACAACCAGTATGCCCATGACCGAGTAGCTGCGCAACATCAACAAAAGGTGTTGTAGATCCGGAAGGCGAGGAAAGGATTGATGGGATACACTGTCCTCCCTCGGTCTTGGGCTTCTCTAGTGACCATCCATCAACTGTGACGAGGCATAAAGTCATGGTTATCGATCGAGGGAAGAACTACGCATCCATAGGAGTATCACATGATTGGTGGGACGTAGTTCCGAAAATGAATAGCCCATGATGGTACGCCTTCCGAAAGTGCGGAATCGTGAACCTCAGGAGAGAAGTTTGGTGAGGGTCATACTTGGTGGATAACGGGTATGACTACTATCTACGGAGAAGTGAAGCACAGCCTTGTGACCGGGGAAAAACTGTAATCTTCGGACTAAGTGATTATAAGGGACTCAACCATCCTAAGTGTGAAGTATGATCTCTTGAAACGCCCCAATGTCTTTGGGTCACGCCTTGAGGTTATATGGATCATGGACGGATCTTCAGTATGCCTATGACCAATACAAATATCGACAACAGTTATGACCTAACCGAAAATCTTACCCCCTTTTATATTTGATCTTCGTTTGGTTTATTTGTGCAAGTTATACAGATTGAGACTTGTGACACCTCAATTTGTCTTCGGAGAACAAAGTGGTTCCTCACTCCCTGTGGGATTCGACCCTATACTTGCTGCTAAGACTGATCTTTGGTTGCGAGCAATAGGAGCGTGTACTGTCCGTCTAGGACATACACAGGTATTTTGATCATACCGCAGAACGGGTGCGTGTCACCCGCACGCAAACCCGAATTCGACTCAAATCCGGTCCGCCCTAATTAAGGGCAAAACAATCTTTACACGTAACAAATGGCTAGATTTTGTGTTTTTTCAATTAATGGACAAATATTGTGTTTCCTTCTTCAAAATGACTATTTCGAAAGCGCTCTCTAAGCTAAAGAGAGAATTTTTTTGGTAGAGAGAGTAAATTATGGAAGATAAACTTAAAATGGTACTATATGATAAAAATAATAGGTTATAATTGAAGAATTTTTTTAAATGATTGTAGCATATACGATTATGAAAAGTTAAATGGGTTATTGGCGCCTAAATACACGAACTTTGGGTTCATTTTAATTTTTTCCACAAACTTTGAAAGTTGTCATATAATACATGAACTTTGACTCATTTTGTCTCTTCCCGCGAATTTTGAAAATTATCAAAAAATACACAAAATTTGGCTCATTTTGTTTTTTTCCACGAAATAAATTGTTATAAAAAATTATTCAAATAATTCTTTTATTTTTATTTTTTTCAAAACAGTGTCGTTTTGATTACGTAATATATTTTAAAATTAAAAAAAATCATGTCGCCTATGAATAATTAGCATCTATCATTAATTAAATTATTTAAGCTAGCTAGTTAATTATAAAATAATTATTTGAATCATTTTTCTATAACAATATATTTTGTGAGAAAAAACAAAAGGGGCTTTGAAAAAAATTACAATTTTTACCTGAACTTTTAATTAAGCCAAAAAATAAATGAATTTATATTTTTGTTGCAATTTTTACGTAATTTTGACTTTCAACTAAATTAGAGCTTAATTGACAGTCGAAATTAAGTCAAATTTATTAATTTTTTCCTTGTTAGAGCTCTGAGCTTCTAAATCCTCTTCATCATCAGAAGTTAGACCAACATCATGTGAATTTTCGATTGTCAACTAAGCTCTAATTTCGCCGAAAGTCAAACTCAGGTGAAAATTGCAACAAAAATATAAATTCATATATTTTTTTTTTGGCTTAATTGAAAGTTCAGGTGAAAATTGCAACTTTTTCCAAAGTTCGTGTATTTTTTTGCTATAATCCCAAAACAAAATGAGCCAAAGTTCGTGTATTTTTTGATAATTCTCTAAGGTTCGTGGAAAAAAAATAAAATGTGCAAAATTCGTGTATTTTTTTGACAACTTTCAAAGTTTGTGGGAAAACCAAAATGGTGAATTTCGTGTATTTAAGCGACAATAACCCAAATTAAATTGAGATAGAAAAACTTATATTTTTGATAACTTATAAGTTATTAGAGTTATTTTTATAGCCTATAAACTACTTAAAAATTTATTTTATCATATATTTTAAAAGATCTTATAAACTATTTTAAAGAGATCACAAACTCGCCAAACACTCTCTTACTATATATTCTTTAGCTACTACTCATCATTGGTAGTTTCTACTAACAATTAAACGCTATAAACTAATAAGCTCAACAATTTTTTTTTAAATGAGGTAATCAAAACTGAACACAGATTTTACAACTAACCAACAATTTTAGACAATTAAGTCCAACTCATTGATAAAATGCTTGTCCTTCTTCAACAATTATTTTGAGGATTAGAGTAATCACGAAGGAAAATAAAAGAGTCATTATTGATCATCTTTTTAAATTAGGAAAAAAAAAAAAAAAACAAGCAATCTTATAACAACACTTGAACAAGACAAAAACCCTCAAACAACAAAATCATGTCATATAAGAAATAACACAAAATGAAATATTTAACTAGTTGGTCCTTCTGCAGTTCCTCCTGATTTGTCCGTTGGCGCCGGTAAGCGGGCTGAGGTTGGACATCTTCACCATGGCGGCGGCAAAGTCGTTGAAGAAGGAGGCGGAATTGGTGGTGTAGGCTCTGACTTGAGCGTCGGTGGATCCGTTGTTGAAGAGTTGTTGATCGGAGTGGAGCAACCCCCTCTGCCCAATCAGGTTCTGATAGTAGTCGTTGTTGAATGTCGTTGGGCTGGCCACGTCCAACGGCGACAACGTGTTGTCGCCGCCGCTCCTCGGGCAATTGCCCCTCGTCGTGGCTGCGAACGTCGCATTTATGTTGGCCTCGTTGTAGATCCTGTTCCGGAACGTCGTGCACCTTGCCTGACCTATTGTGTGCGACCCTAGGTTCGGTAGATGCTACGTTAGATGTTATACATACGCCCTAGTTTCAATAGTTCAATCAAGTTTTTAAATATAGGTATCTAGAAGGAGTGGTTATAATACAAATTAGATTTATTGTGAAAAATGAAAATTTTGTCACCTATTAAATTTGAATCTTGTACTACAAATTCATTCAACAAAGTTATGAATTTATCTAACTGAAAATAGTTTATATTTTATACAATATACTCTTTTGAACCACTCCATATATATAGAGTGGACTAATTAATAACATAGTCACTTTAAGATAGTAAAGATAAACTTAGCCACGAATTTGAAAGTAAATTAAAAATTGTTAGTTTTACTACTATGTCACTCCTTAATTCACGTACGATCAAGAATAAGTTTAGTTGTGAATAACTTTTTAAGTAGTACAATTCACAACCAAAAATAAATTTGGTGGTGAATTGCCTTATTTAATAGCAATTCACAACAAAATTTATTCTTAATTGTGAATTTAGTCTTGAATTTGTCAATTAAGGATAAAACGGTACTTTTATTCAAAAATTTACTAATTTTTTTTATTGTTTTTATCTTTATGACTATTTTTTTTAATGAAAATCACTATTTTAATACTCTCTCTCTCTCTCTCTCTCTCTCTCTCTCTCTCTCTCTCTCACCTTATTTTGCTATTTTGGCGCTTCATCCATCAAGATATAACCACAGAAGATGTTGATTATTGAAATGCTAAAAATGATTCTCTGTTATTATATATATTTTACTAGTGGTTTTTACTTGAACCCTACTCTCTTTTTATACCCCGTTCCGGAGATTTCACGGGTCCTAGGCGAAATGAGAAAAAATGACCCTTTTAATTGAA
The DNA here is from genome assembly GCF_028751815.1 of Salvia miltiorrhiza. Taxonomy (NCBI): domain Eukaryota; kingdom Viridiplantae; phylum Streptophyta; class Magnoliopsida; order Lamiales; family Lamiaceae; genus Salvia; species Salvia miltiorrhiza. The sequence goes on along the minus strand of NC_080390.1, from coordinate 12,737,598 downwards.
TACTATTGTGTGCTTGTGGGCAGTTTTTTTAATGAAAGAGGATTGGAGCCTTTGAACTTGTATGTATTTTTATTTATTGATTAATGGGGCCCAATGTGTGACTAAAAAATCTTGTTTCCCATATAGTAATAAAAATAAAAAAATTGGGGCCTCATTTTGGCCTGGGCCCTAGGCGAGGATAATTTGATGAGATGTAGCATGAATTTACCTGAGAGGGCAACCATTTCCCTAGCATTGAAGCCTTTGTTAGAGAAAGCAGTGATGAGGGCGTTGAGGTTAAGGCCTGGGCCGGGAATTTGGGCATTTGCATTGCTCAAACTTGCGGTGGTTGAATCCCTTCTGCCAAGTGCTATAGCCCAACTCGGCCCACTCAGCTTTATTAAATAACACCAAATATGTTAGTATCACTATATGTATTCTTGGGAACAGAACCGATCACTTACCCACCGTGGGCATGCATAACGTGCCCACCATGATGTGACAATTGTAATTATAGTAAGATAATTAAAATTAGTGTAAGATTTACTAGTTATCTTTACTAATACTAATTCATATGGTTTACTTACAGCTACAACGCCATCACGGGCAGCTACGGTCAGGATATCGGCGCACGACACGATTCCCGGGCAGGCGGCCTCCACTTGAGTCTTGATGTTGTCGATCACCTCGAATCCTCTCAACGAGTTGTTGTTTGGACCGGCGGTCTTCTCCCCGGTGAAATTCGCGGTGTCGTCCAGTAACACCGATGCATCGCACCCCTATTCAAATTCACTTCCACCTCAAATCAATTTTCTAATAGTGATTGTGTGTGTGTGAAAAGTTAGGAACCCAATGGAATGTGAAATCATTATGGATATTTCATTTTAATTATTATGCATGCACGTAGCATGTTTTTTTTATGAGATTAGTTCAAAAGTCGGTGTTGAAGATATTTGATTTGTCTTGTCACGATCATATAGTAACAAATACCATGTAAGGATGCATTAAAATCACGGTGAAAAACTATAGCTATATATCTAAATATTGAGATAGTGAAGAATGAACATACTGCGACGAAGCAGTCGTGGAAATGGAGACGAAGCAATGAAGCCCCCATGCGAGAGTCGCTCTGAACTGCAGAGTTTACGGCCGTTCGAATAATCGAGAGGAGATTAGGGCATGTTGAAGCATAGAAATTGGAAGATAGTTGAGCATTGCTCACTCCTATAAGAAGGAGAACAATCGAATATTTGAATACTAGAATGGCCATGATCAAGAATAAGAGACTTTTATATTTCGAGTTGTTGTGTTATAACAAATAGGAATGCTTCACATATTTATATAGGCTTATAGTAGTGGACGAAGAGGCAAATTAAGAGTTGGTGTTCTTTTTTTTTGCTAGCCTTTTTTCTTGGTCCAAGTCAACCTACATGCAAGTTAATTGGATTACTTTATTTAACAAATAATTACACCCACGATAGCGAGAGCCGGTCATGCATTAGGATATATATTAAGTGGCAACTTCATGTCTAAGTAAAACATCCAACCATGTAACGTGAGAATTGGTTATTTCTTCTTCTATTTTAGGGGAGAATTTTTTATTAGAGAATATTTTAGGGGAGAATTAGTTATTCTTATTTGCATGTAATTTAGATTCATATTACCTAATTGACAAAGTCAACACATAGCCTTCTATCTTACTACATCATGCCTAATTTTTCTTAGTAAGAAAGGTAGAGTAATGAAAAGGGTCTTGATAGTTCATAAAACATCAATGTACACTACATCATGAGGCTATATATATCAGTACATATACATAAACGCGGTAATATATATATATATATATATATATATATATATATATATATATGTGTGTGTGTGTGGGGGGGGGGGATATAGAGGTATATGTATGTGAGGAATATTTTGTAATTTTCTCTATGTGAACATTGTAAAAGTGGAGAATCTTAGTATGTTGATGGACAAGGACCTAAATTAGAATAAATGAGTGATATTTTTTTAAGTACTTCACAAACCAATCACATGATTCCAATATCTTGAGACTAAGTTAACAATTTGAAATATTTGCCATATCATAAATTAAAAAACAAATCAGGTAAGAATTGAAATGCTCAAATTCATAATCTCATGTCCTTAGATTTCAATCCGTTTATTTTGGTAATTTTTATACTCTCTCTGTCCACCAAAAATAGTCCTAAAAGGGAATGACACGAGTTTTAATAAAAATGATTTAGTTTATTGTAAGTGGAGAGATGGTCCCACTTAAAAGATAGTACTAATAATAATAATTAATTGTATTGTGAGTAAAGGAATGAGTCCACCATGTGATAGAAAATTTTCAAAAGTAAAAATAGATTAATTTTTGTCGACATCCCAAAATGGCAAAATTAGACTATTTTTTTGTGGACGAATGGAGTACATAAATCGCTGAACTTATATTATCAAAAACCTACTACAAATTGAAAATTAAGTGAAGTATCTCTCTCTCTCTCTCAAGTCTGTTGCTGAAATAAAATTTTATTAAAAAAAAAAGAAAAACTTTAAAAGAAATACATCGAATACACACAGAGACGTAGATTGAGGATTAGGCCTCATTAGAACTTGCCCAGAAAACTCTCTCTCTCAAGTCAAAATGCGCGTTTTCTAGAATCCTTTAGACCAAGTTGGGATGCACATAACATCTCCTTCAAATTATTTTACCTAGCTAATAATCAAATTATATTTGTGTAAGGAACATGAAAAAGTTAATAATTTCATAAAATAAATAAAATAAAATAAAATAAAAGATGAAAAAAAAAAAACCCCGACAATAAAACTCGACCTAGTAAAATTTTATGAGATTCTCTAACTCATGGATAATGTTTAAATCACAAATTTTACTACTCGTGCAGCTGGATTGTTAAAAAAAATAATTTATAATTTATCTTCAAAATTACGTAAATGTAATGGGAAAGTGACATTGAAACGAATGTTTTACTGCCTTCACAAATAAATAAACTGGATGTGTCATTTTCAGATTCGGTTGATTTTGTCGAAACCTTTTTCTAGTAAATAATTGAAGAAAGATTAATTTGTTGAAAAATCGGCCTCTCACACTCGGTTTTTTATGGGACCGACCAACCAATTATCTCCTATTCTTTCAATGGGGCCACACCCGCTCCTTTTTCCCTATGTAACTATTTTTTTAAGATTAATTAATTATAGTTTACAGGTTAAACTTTCAAAGAATTTCAATTATAATCTTAATTTTAATTTTATTTCTTTTATAATTTGATTTTTCAGAAATTATATAACTATGGTCATACTCACATTGAAACTATAACAATAATTATTCTTTGTCAAAATTACACCCGAAATAACGGTTAATCGTCATAAAATCATAGCATAAGATCTACATTAAAGGGATTTTTAAGGGTTAGTAGTTCGTCGTTGCACTAGGTTTATACACGATTCCAACTACACCAGTGGTTCGACGATGATGGATTATCCACTATTAGAAATCTACTTTAGTTTTACATTATTTTATTATTTTGTGGTGATTGATTATCGTTTCAGGTATTTCAGCAAAAAATAATTATTGTCCCGATTTTTGTGTAACCACTACAAAAAATATTTCATTAATGACATGAGACTTGGTAGCTATTATGTATGTCATAAAAATTAGTGAGATATGATGATGTAGCTAATCACTAATAGTTACACTTTCAAACGCTACTAATTTTTATGACATGAATATTAGTTATATAACTAATATTCAAAGCCTCATGTCACTAAATAGAAACTTTTTTGTAGTGAATTGTAGTCATAGTTAAACAATTTTTCAAAGTTTGTGTTATACATTAATAATCAAAATTAAAATTACAAACTAAAATTTGCTAAAAGTTCCGACTATAAACTAAAATTACCTCTTTCTTATATTTTTTATAAGCAATTTTTTTTTTGAAGAATCTTACAATTTATGATGCATGCATATATTTAAATTTTGATCTCTTCAAAAATTATAACTACAAAGTATATGCAAAAAATAAATTATATTATATTTTATTATAACTATTTATTGCTTTCTTTTTCATCTTAGTAAAAACATATATAGTACGATAATTCAAGGGAGCTAATATAAAATAAATTAATAAATAAATAAATAAATAAGAGAGATTTTGATTTTTGAGACTCTAACGGAGTAGGCATGCAATGGATCATCATGATTGTGAATGTCCTGTGTATGACATTATACTGTACCTAATTTTGAACCACAAACAATTAGGGTGGTATTTGTCAATTATTAGCATTTAATAAAGTTAAACCAAGATTGGAATTTTGTAACACGTAATTTTCATCTGTCTTTAATCCCAAGACAAAATGATTGCACTTACTATTTTAGATTCATTCCAACTAAATGCCCTTCACGAACCATAAATAATATTTTATCATTATATACAAAAATCATATATTCACATTTACACATATAAGTTAACTGGAAAGTTTTATGTACTCGTATGAATATTAATTACACTTAGGGATATGGCCAATTCATCGGGTTTCGTGCTAGCCTTATCGAACTACGGGTTATTCGGGTGCGGATTAATTGGATTGAAAAAAAATCGGGTTAGAAACTTTCAACCCTAACCCTAAATGTTTGGGTTTCGGGCCAGTCCATCAGGATAGTCGAACTCAAAGTTTTATTTTTTAAAAAATTAACTAATATATTTCTCTTGAAATATTATATATGTAATAAATAAATACACGCATAAATAAGTAAAATTTCAACATCAACTTACATAATAAAAATATAAAGATGCAACATTTTGGATAGTGCTATATATGAGATACTAGTTGATTTGATTTATTTACTGATTGGGGGTCTACCTAACCCCTCACCCTTGGGTGTTTTGTTATATATATATATGGGTGAGCTAAAATAAACACATCTTTTATAATATAAAATAGGAACTATTTTTAGCCCTTAGATCATCAAGATCTACGCTTGATTCATCACCTTGTTGGATGAATTCATGATCCCGAGTTCGAATCCCATAAGTAGCAAAAAAATTACTTTTCGCAATTCATACATTTACACAGCAAATTCATACGTGTTCTCTAAATATTTTATGTTAAATAATGTATTAAAAATACAGAGAAGTGAAATGATGAGACTTTATAATATTTTATCATTTTTTAATTTTTATATCTAAATATTTTATGTTAAGTATTCGGGTTTCGGGCTAGCCCATCGGGTTAGTCGGGCCGACCCTATCAGGTGTCGGGCTATTCAGTTACGGGCTAGTCGGGTTGTAATTTTTATCAGGTTGAAAATTTTCAACTTTAACCCTCTCGGATTGGCGGGTTAATCGGGCCAGCCCACGGGTTTCGGGCTGGATTGACATCCCTAATTACACCTATCTATAATCTATAATATACTATTCAAAAGGCAATTTTCAATTTGAAACCAATTTTAAAATTAAGTGACAATTTTATAGTTGTAATAAAATTGAAGATTTATTTGTAAAGAATATTTTTTCTCTTTATTTTCTTTCTTTTATCTTCTCATTTTTTGTTTTATTTGTTTCTAAAATGATGAAGTTTGGCTAATTATAAAATATTTAATATGCATATCAAATTAAGAAGGATTAATTGCACCAAAATACACGAACTTTAGTCGCTTTTCCATTCTGCACGCTTTGAAATTTATAATTTTAATCATGAACTTTGCATGTGTTTCAATTTTCTCTTAAAATTGAAGTCCGACAGTCGAAAAGCTAACGAGTTGTTGAAGATGCCACGCGTATGTAACACATGTCAATACTTAACATACCACGTGTATGCCACGCGTGTCGTTGAAGATGCCACGTGGAAATACCAAAACGACGTCATTTTGATAGTGGTCGTCTAAACTACAACGTTTTGTTGAGGAACATCATCGTTTGTCTTATAATCTCGAATTAAAGCCACAAACATTAGGGTATTCTCATATTTACAACTGCAAATTTTAGGGTTTGCGCCATTTTCACCTCAAATTGAAGGTCAAAAGCTACTACAATAGTCTTGTTTATTTGAAATGGTCCCAGCTTTCGCTTCATTGACTGTCGAGAATATGGTGGGTGGTCCCAAATCGAGGAATAACTGTAGCTTCAATGGCAGACATGTAGGCCTTATTTATTTGTGTTTTTTGTTCAATTTTGTCCATTAATTCCTAGGATTGTCATATAAATTGATTTGAATTGTACGAATTTGGGTTTTTTGAGCTCTATTAGGGAAGTCTACTTTCTTTTTTATTAAATGGGTGAAAAATGTGAAAAATCTGATTTTTTTTTTTTTGTTATTTTTGAATTGAATGCAATGACCAATTGGGAATCTATATACATCATGGGGGGAAATTTGTTAGAGTCGGGTCAGCAAGATGTATATTGGGGGAAAGGCAATTGTCAAAATGGCAGATAGGGATAGATTAATTTGAGTATTTTGATTTAGTCGAATTAGTTCGTGAATTTAGTTTATGTCAGTTGGGCTTGCCTTGCTTGAAAAGCACCTAGGAAACTTGCCTTTTTTATTTAGAAAATGATGCAGATGTTATGAAAATGCTCAAGATTAGTCTTCACAAAAATGATTTTTGTAGTATTCACAAGCATTCGCAAGCAAAACATGAAGGAAAATAACAACAAATCATGTGGAATTGAGGTACGAAAACCATGTTTGTCATTGGGCTATACTAAAGGGTTATCCTATTCAGTTTAGGTGAGTGAGCAAAAACCAACTTGAAGCAAAGTGTAGATATATGGAGATGCTATGGGTCATTAATTAAAGAGCAATGTACATTTTCTCCTAAGGTTATAGTTGGTGCGCACGCATGTCATTTTGATATACCTCAACAAATTGGCAAATCACAAATGGTTAACAAAACAATACATTGACGTTTTTAGGCTAAGACCCTGTATGCAGGTTCAAGAAATGGCATTAGATGTGAACAGTAGATTCTCTATACAACCTCTTTAGGGAGACTTTACATGGCTAAGGCTCATGCTCTAGAGTTGTTAAGGGGGTCGATCAATTAAGAAATATTACAACTCTCTGAGGTCATACATGTCTGAGTTGATAATGGTGGATAGGGAATGCAGGTTTGAGCTTCCCTTAGGGGATTACTCTATATTCAGGGGACTTTACATTGGTTTCAGTGTATTGAGAAAGGGTTTCATGGAAGGCTGTAGGAAAATTATAAGCCTTGATGGGTGCTTTCTGAAGACCTATTTGGGGGGCCAATTGTTGTGTGCAATTGCTAATTAAAGATGGAAATAACCAAATGTTTCCATTGGCATGGGCAATTGTAGAAGCTGAGAATGAAGAGTGTTGGACCTGGTTTCTAAGGATATTGCTTGAGGAGTTGGGTGTAACAGATGATCTGGGCATGAGCTTCATTTCTGATCAACATAATGTGAATTTGGATATGAATCTTTACATTATATGCCTATATTGATATGAGTATTTACATTTTCTTATGCTTGCAGGGGCTACAAAATGTAATGGCATGTCTTGCACCATTTGTTGAACATAGAAATTGTGCAAGACATATATATTGTAACTGGAAGAAAGCACACAAGGAAACAACATTAAAGAATCTTTTTAGGAGGGCAGTTAGGGCAACTGTTTTTTTTTTTTAACAAACACCCGAGGGGTTAAGGGAATTGGCATACCCTTAACCTGTAAATAACGCATCAACCAATATTCCATACATGACGAAATTCCGAAGATGGAAGAGGTTTGGAACGAAATTCAGAAGTGGTTGGGCATTCCTTTGGCACGACCGAATCGTATCGAGGGACACTACGGTATGTTCATTAATCTGGGGAACAAAAAGAAGATTAAAGCTCTCCTTTTAGCAATTTGGGTGGGAACGATTTGGATGAGGTGGAAGAAGAGAAATGAGAAATATTTCGAAGGCAAAGAATGGGAGTGCAAAAACCTTGTTTTAGAGATTAAGATTAAAATGTGGTGTTGGAATAGGATCTTTAATATTGTTGGGGAGGAGATTGATCTTGATTCTTGGTGCTCCAATGACATGATCTGTAAAATGTTTTAAGGCTTTGCCTTGGTACTACTGGTACCGCTTTTTATAAAATTTTCTCTGTTTTCTGATCAAAAAAAAAATATTCCATACATGACGCTGCCCAAAAGTGACAACGCGCAACAGAAACCACAGGAAAACAAAGGAATCTGACCGATCAAAACCATACATAGATGTAGCCCAAAAGTGATTACATCCAGATAACAAAAGGAATAACAGTAAAAAAGAACAGACCAAGGACCATCTAACTATCAACATGATATCTGAGTTTGATATTGTCATGGAGTAGACGAAATCTGAAAGTGAGTCAGCCTACACTAACTTTATGAACAGGGAGTATAACAGGTTTTATAGATCATTAGTCTCTACTAGGCTACTCGCTATGTTTCTGATATGGTGGATAATAATGTCTCTGACATATTTAATGGATATATTGTGAAAGCTAGGGGTAAACATATAACAACCATGTTAGAGGACATTAAAATTGCTTTAAGGGAGAGGCAGTACAAAAAGTTGGGGAGGGTTACAGGGTCTACTGAAAAGCTTTGCCCAAACATTAGGAAGAAAGTTGATAAATTGACATATGAAGCAAGAATGTGTCATGTCCATCCTGGTCTAGGGGGCAAGTTTGAAGTCTCTTGTTATGATGATAGGTTTATAGTTCAATTGGGAAAGAGAACGTATAGTTGTAGGCAGTGGGATATAAGTGGGATACCTTGTTAACATATGGTGGCAGCCTTGCATTTCATGAAGAAGGAGCCCACAGATTATGTGCATGAATGTTATTCTGTGGAGAAATATTTAAGAGCATATGTATATGGCTTAAAACCTATAAATGGATAAAAGATGTGGTCTAAGGGAGTCAGTTACCCAGTTCAGCCACCATTGATTAGAGCTATGCCAGGAAGGCCTAAAAAAAGAAGAGATATGGATGAGAGGGATCCACATAATAACACTAGGCAAAAAATGGTAGGTTTTCGTGTTTAGCCCTATTTTGTGATGAATTTCTGGGTGTTTACGTGTTATTTTGACTTTTATTTTGGTCTTTTTCACTCAAGAGTTGACTGATTTGAGCTTTTGTGCTAATTTTGTTGTCTCAGGATTTTATGCTCAAATTGATTGATATGTGGACAAAAATAAAGTCAGAATTTAGTTGAATGTTCTGCAAAAGAATCGAAGTTCGTCTCGATACGAGTTCGTAGGCGAAAACAGATCTAAAATCCGACTTGAAACGAGGGAGAACGGACCAAAACAAAAACGTTGCGCATTGTAGTGGCCGGCGCCTGCCGTGCCCATTCTGTGAAGGGCATAGGCGGCGGCGGTGCCTGGCAGCGGCCGCCGCCTGCGCGATCTGGCAGTAACGTTTTTTAGGGTTTAAAACCCATTTTTTTAGGGTTTCAGCCCCCATTCTCGACCCATCCAGCCTCCAGCTCCATTTTTATTGTATTTTCTTAGAGTTTTGGTAGGGGAAACACATTAGAAACTCTCGGATTACGCTAGATCGTCGTTTCCTTTAATCAATTATAAGTTTTATCTATTGATTTATCGAATTTTACAAGCTTTCTTGGTTGCTCTTTTCCTAGATAATTGAACACGTTTTGATAATGATATTTAGCATTGATTTATGCTTTGTTAATCTTATTGCCTAGTTAGTATAGTTAGATCGTTGGTTGATTTGTTAGAGTAATACTCAATTGATTTTGTGTCGCTTTTCATTTACATGTTCCGTAGGAAAAATCATGATTAATGTTTGCCATAGATTTGAATGCTTGTTTATTTTCATTGCCTAGATAATTGTTGCTTTATGATTTTGGATTTAATTATTGATTTTTAGATTGTTAGATTAGAACCCTAGTTCTTTATGTTGTCTTATTGCTTTCTTTACCTGCTTCCTATCTTTTGCCTAGATAAATTTATATGTTTTATTTTAATTACGAATTAGTTAACCAGAGAGAGTGTGTCAGACCCAACTTTCTGATTAGAGTGTTTAGGTTATTTCCTGTTTTCCGTGCGTAGAATGATCAGAGCCCTGTTTAGCCTTCCTTGAGAGACGACTTGGGTTAGCTTATTACACTAGGACGACCTCGTACGATTGCGAGTCAATCCCTTAGGTGTTTTGGGTTGAGTCAAATTTTGGCGCCGTTGCCGGGGAAGGCTTTAGGCGTTTGGTTGTGCTACTTTGTTTTCCGTGTTTATTTTATTTTTATTTTTGCTCGGTTATTTTCTTTCTCCCACCGGTGCGTTTGATCTGTTTTGTTGAGTGTTGTGTTGCTAGGGAGTTAAAGTCTTAACAGGAATTTTGCATGGGGGATTTTACCCGGCCTGTCATAGAGGCCACGAACTCAGCTATTGTGCTCCCCACTACAGTCAGGAATTACAACCTGAAGCCTAATGATTCAAGTCTGCTCCCCCTCTTCTATGGACTGCCGAATGAAGATGCCCTGCAGTTTATCAGAGACTTCTGCACCCAAGTGCAAACTTTCCCGCTGTTTGACCTCACAGAGGAGCAGCTAAAGCTTAAGTGCCTCCCTTATGCACTTAAGGATCGGGCGAGGACGTGGCTGCTATCTCTGCCGCCCAACTCCATAACCACTTGGAAGGAGGCGTGTGAGAAGTTCATGCTGAAGTACTACCCGAATCACAAGACACAGGGGATCAGAGCTCAAATCATGAATTTCATCCAAAGAGCGGACGAGCCTTTTCATGAGGCTTGGGAGAGATTTCAAGAACTTATCCGCCAGTGCCCGCAGCATCAGCTGGCTGCTGTGATGTTGATGCAATTCTTTTATGACGGGTTGCAGCAGACTACTCAATTCATGGTGGACAGCACGGCAGGAGGTAACATCGCTAGGAAGATCGCCGACGAGCTTAAGGAGATTTTCAAGACCCTAGCTGAGAGCTCACAACAGAAATCAGTCAGTGGAAGGAAGGCTGAGGCCAATGCAGTGGCACCCCAGTATGAGCTGCAGAAGCAGGTGGCAGAAATTATGAGAGAGATGCAGCAATTGAAGATGAGTAGGGTGGAACCACCTCGCACCCGTGAGCCTAATGTCGAGAGTTGTGGTATATGCGGCGAGTATGGCCATGGAACCAACGAGTGTCATAAGATGGGCGAGCGTACCTATGAAGGAGGAGTTGAAGTCTTTGCTGCACAAGGGTATTCGAGTAGGCAACACCAAGGTCACATGCAAGGACATGGGCAGAGTTCTCAATTTTGTCAAGTCCAGCAACCTATGGGTTATCAGAACCAGCAGCAATTCTACCTATCCCCACAGCAGTGCCCCATGCAACAAGGGAATTTCCAGCAGCCGCAGCAGCTCTACCCACCTCAGCAGCACCAACCTCCAGGCCCTTTATTTAAAGATCAGATGCAAGCTTTCATGCAAGCTAGCAAACAGGCAATGGAGGCTCAGAGTGCTACCATCAAGCGCTTCGAGACTACGGTTGGGCAACTAACAAGAGCCTTGAATCAGCTGCAGCAACAACAGCCAACTGGAAAGTTCCCAAACCAGGACAAACAGCCGCATCAAGCTCATGCCGTGGCGGTAGTCAAGGAAAATGCCCCAATAACCATGGGGAAATGGAGAAGCAAAACCGTGGAAGCAATCAAGGCTACCCAATGCCCCAGTGAGCCACTGCCACCTGTCACTGTTGCACCAGACCAACCACCACCCAAGCAAGGAGATCCAGGTAGCTTTATTTTTGATATTAGCTTAGGTGGGGTTGAAAAGGTTTTGGGAATGCTTGATTTGGGCGCGGCAGTCAATTTGATGCCACTTGATATTTTTGAGAAATTGGGTAATAAAGAGCTGAAATGCATGAATATGAAGATAGAGCTAGCTGACGGCTCTATTAGCAGCCCACGAGGCCTTGTTGAGGATGTTGAGGTTGTTGTGAGGGGGATTAGAATTTTGGCTGATTTTGTTGTCCTTGATGTGGAAAAAGGGATTAGAGGAGAGAATGGGCATCTTATTTTGCTTGACCGACCTTTTATGGCCACCACCCATACTCGTATTGACGTGAGTACTGGAAATTTGAGTATGGCGGGGGCAGGGAGGTCTGTAACTTTCTCTATTTTTGATAAGAAATCTCCTACTCGTACCCCCTTATTGCAAAACTGCTCTTATGTTGAGACTTTTAATGTTTTGGATGAGGACTGTATTGTGCAGGATTTTCTTTATAAGTTACAGGAGGAGGACGAGGTTGTGGAGGAATTCATTGCTAACTTGCAGGATGAGGCTGACATTGAGCAGGAATTTCTGGATAAGCTGCAACAGGAAGATGATATAGAGCAAGGCTTTCTGTGTGCCTTGCTACTGGAAGAGAAGCTTGATGAGGTTGTGTCACTCGATCTCATTGGATGTGTGGATAGAAGACCATCTCATGATATGAGCATGGAGCGCTCATTAGGAGGACCCGCAGCTGCAATTCAAGAAGATGTGTTTACACAGGCACTTAAGCAGCTGACGCTTCAATCGAATTTTGGTTAAGGGATCCTCTTAGTCGGGCTGGCGACTTAAAAACTAGCGCTGCATGGGAGGCAACCCATATTTTTCTTGCTTTCCCTTGTTTTCGTTTTTCTTTCATTTTGTTCGGGTTTGTGTTTCTGTTTTTTCTGTTGTTTGGTGCAGGTTGGTGAGTTGGAGATTGTTTGTTCTATGGATGAGAGATAGGCAGACATCGTGGGAAACTACGGGCTCGCCACTTGGATCGATATTCAGGGAAGTTTTTCTCTTTCACCCCTCTTTTTGCGAGCACTGAGGACAGTGCTAGATTTTAAGTGTGGGGGTGTTTGTTGATCCTGTGGGTGCCTTTTTGTTGTGATTTTGGGCTTTCTTGTGTGGGGCAAATGGTCTCCTTTATCTTGATTGTTGCTTGGCTTCAAGTAATAATGCACACTTTGATGATTTGTTCACAAGTAAATTTCATGAATTGGGTTGGCTTGGTTGCTATCTTTGTCTCTCAGGCTATGCATATTCCTCACTTGATGTAAGTTGTTTAATGTTTTGGATGCAACACCCTTACGAGCTATTCTTGACGTGATTTGTCCGGTAGATGCTAGAGGGAGTGTTTTCATTGTGATAGCCTACGATCTTATCCCTTGAGTTTGAATGTTAGTTTGTTGTGAAGTTTTCTATAGCTCTGGGTCTCTGCTCCTCTGACGGTAGTGTTATGAGCATGGAAAACCACGTGAGAATATTTTGGATTACCTCCAAAAGTGTTGATCTCACAAAAGTTGGTCCATCTATTGAGAATGGAATAACATCATCTTGAAAAGAAAGATGTATAAAATTAGATTTGGTTTGATTGTTTATCATCTTCAAGAAAAATGGGATTTGATTATAAAGGTAAGCACATTAGGAAATTCACCTCTAGCGGAGAATCGGGTCTGATCGAATTGAATTGTATCATGTGGCTGTTGCTTCTTAAAATCTTAACAATAAACATCTGAATGTAAATGGCTAAGAGATTTAGATTGGTTGGAGATGTGAATGGTGAGGAAGTTTTCTTGTGAACTATCATTTTGTGTCGTGACTTTGCTTGAGGACAAGCAAAGGATCAAGTGTGGGGAGGGGGTTGTTTAGCCCTATTTTGTGATGAATTTCTGGGTGTTTACGTGTTATTTTAACTTTTATTTAGGTCTCTTTCACTCAAGAGTTGACTGATTTGAGCTTTTGTGCTAATTTTGTTGTCTCAGGATTTTATGCTCAAATTGATTGATATGTGGACAAAAATAAAGTCAAAATTTAATTGAATGGTCTGCAAAATAATCGAAGTTCGTCTCGATACGAGTTCGTAGGCGAAAACGGATCTAAAATCCGACTTGAAATGAGGGAGAACGGACCAAAACAAAAACGTTGCGCATTGCAGTGGCCGGCGCCCGCCGTGCCCATTCTGCGAAGGGCATAGGCGGCGGCCGCCTCCCGGGCGGCCATGGCCGCCTGCGCGATCTGGCAGTTAAGCTTTTGAGGGTTTAAAACACATTTTTTTACGGTTTCAGCCCCCATTCTCGACCCATCCAGCCTCCAGCTCCATTTTTATTGTATTTTCTTAGAGTTTTGGTAGGGGAAAACACATTAGAAACTCTCGGATTACGCTAGATCGTCGTTTCCTTTAATCAATTATAAGTTCTATATATTGATTTATCGAATTCTACAAGCTTTCTTGGTTGCTCTTTTCCTAGATAATTGAACACGTTTTGATAATGATATCTAGCATTGATTTATGCTTTGTTAATCTTATTGCCTAGTTAGTATAGTTAGATCGTTGGTTGATTTGTTAGAGTAATACTCAATTGATTTTGTGTCGCTTTTCATTTACATGTTCCTTAGGAAAAATCATGATTAGTGTTTGCCATAGATTTGAATGCTTGTTTATTTTCCTTGCCTAGATAATTGTTGCTTTATGATTTTGGATTTAATTATTGATTTTTAGATTGTTAGATTAGAACCCTAGTTCTTTTTGTTGTCTTATTGCTTTCTTTAACTACTTCCTATCTTTCGCCTATATAAATTTATATGTTTTATTTTAATTACGAATTAGTTAACCAGAGAGAGAGTGTCAGACCCAACCTTCTGATTATAGAGTGTTTAGGTTATTTCCTGTTTTCTGTGCATAGCATGATCAGAGCCCTGTTTAGCCTTCCTTGAGAGACGACTTGGGTTAGCTTATTACACTAGGACGACCTCGTATGATTGCGAACAATCCCTTAGGTGTTTTGGGTTGAGTCAATTCGCATGACCTGCCAGAAGTGTTATCAAGTGGGACACAGTGCAAGATTATAGAAATATGAATAAGAACACAATTTATACACAAAATGGCCATTTTTTCAGGCATTCAACACATCATAACACTTCTAATCCATACATGATACCTAATCTATTAAAAAAGTCATACATAATGCATCAAACAACAACCATCTATCTAAGCATGAATCCAAATACTACCTCCAAAAGGACTGAAATACCACACACTGTACTCAAATTTGTCTCTTATTTGTTGTGTTTGGAGTCTCCAAGATCGAGAATTGAACTCTAAGATCATGATTCTGCTTTTAACTCAAAAATCTTGTAGTACTTGCCAATTCAAAAATTGAGCTTCTCCAAACAGTTCTCAACAACATATCGAGCATCCGAAACAGTTACTTGAGATTCACTCCACCGAAAATAATCACACTACAAGAAGAAGGAATAATTAACTCAATGAACAATTATCCAAACAACAAAATCGAACAAGTGAAAAAATGAGCAAAATTAAAAGAATCAAAGTGAACACCTACCACACCCTAATTACAACAGAAAAATTATCGCCCAGGATTCGCCTTCATCCTTGAAATTGCTTTTGTGGCCGGAGCACGACATTTGCACTCACGTATGTGGATGAAAGAAATTGGCGGGAATTACCAGAGGTGGCAGACGAACAAGACATTCCCAAGCCCCATCGGAACCCTACGAAATTATCAACGAAGAAATCTGAAGTAAACCCTCACATGCGAAATCAAAATAGGAAATGAAGACGTTCTTGAAATTTAAACCTAATTTCATCAATTGAAACAAAACGATGTCGTTTACCCCTAAAAAAACAACGTTGTTTCATGAATCGGCCGGTGAAATAAGTGGCACACTTCCGGTTGCCACATAGGATTCACATCAACATCAAATTGGGGGAAATTGAATTTTAAGGAAAAATTAAAACACATGCAAAGTTCATGATTAAAATGGTAAATTTTAAAGTTCATGTGTAGAATGAAAAACTGACTAAAGTTCGTGTATTTTGGTGCAATTAACCCAATTAAAAATCACGATAAAAACTTTAATTTGATAAATTTTATATAAAATTTTGATTTAAAATGTAAAAATTATATTTATTAAAGATTAAATTTTTAAAAAAAATACTCTTACCTCTCTCAATTTTTTTTAATAAATCTATTTTTTAATTTTTTTTTTGCCTTTTCATAATATCAGTTTTTATTATTGTAAATTCTTTTTTATTTTTATTTTATTCAATATTCAATTTAAATATATTCAATTAAAAATTAATTTTTATTATATTTATAAATATGATATTGAGTTGGCACTAATTTTATAAAACTATAAATACATTTTTCGTGCATTGCACATGGTGCAAATGCTAGTATAAGTATATATACAAATGTTCTTTTTTGTTTTATAATTTTATTAGTATTAGGCTTAATAATAATAAATAGTGTAATACAAGATTGAAATACAATTAAAATTTAAATAAAACAGCTAATAAGTTAGTTTAAGTGATAAAAAATTGAGACACTCGAACACTTTTGATTCAATCTCGCATCCACACTTCTAATTCTAAAAGAAAAATTAAATAAAACAAAGTTTATGGGTTGAAACTGAATCACGTCGGTCCAATCATAGCTTAAATTGACTACTGTATCACACAAATTACTGTCACTTTCGATTTTCTCACCTTATCCCATATTTATATTTGGGATGGAATTTAAAGTACCCACTTTGGTTAGGTATCTTACAAAATTACCCACCCATATAAGATGTCTTATAAAACTACCCACTTTGCAATTGATGGTGATAGGTTTGCATCGTTTTCCGTAAAAGTTCTTACACTTTTCTTACACAAGTACACTTGTGTAAGAAAATGTGTAAGAGAGGTAGTTAAATATGACTCTAAATCTGAGGAAATGGCATTATTTGCTAACTTACGTCATTATTTGTAACCCTAAATGCCTTAAGTTCGAAAAAATAAAGACAGGTTTTCATGTTATTAAACATCTATAAGAAAGTTGAAAAAAAATTAAATCAAGCGTATTATGAAACAAGTATTTTTTTTTAAGCTAATACAACAATTACCCGCCGGTTAATCGTAGCCGTTAGCAGTAGCCGGCCGGAAATGGATACTGGCGGCTAATTTAACCGGCTAGGATTAACAGGCGGGTAAATACTTCATTAGCTTTATAAAATATTCTAGTTTCATAATACTCTTGATTTTAAATTTTTAAACAGACCTAATTTTTTTTATTATTATAAACTTAAAGGGGGATTGGACAATTCACGGGTATAATAGCTTTCTAGGGTGGGAATCTAGTTGCAGTAAATTCACGAGAAGGAGATTGACAATATAAACTCAATAAGTCTAAATTTATTTAGTTTATTTGATTGTATATTAATTAATATTGTAACACATAAAATAATAGTAAATGGTGCATAAAAAAATTACAAAATCATCTATTATGAATCAGTGACACATAATACACCTTACCAAGTGGGTACCCGCCAGAAATATGTAGCCGGCTGCCGTAGCCGTGGGTAAGAAACTACTCACGGCTACAGCGTACGGCTACTCAGTACTGGCGGGTAAGCTATTAAATATTTTTAAAATAATATTTCATATCATTTTATATAATATTCGTATTTTTTACCCTTAATTTACTACTATTTCTTCTATTTATACACGAAAACCTATTTTTTTTTTAAATTATAAGCTTAAAGGGTGATTGGACAATTCATACGGCTACAATGCAGCTTTATAGGGTGGGAATCTCTTTGCAGTAAATTCACGAGAAGGAGATTGACAAAATAAACTCAATAAGTCTAAATTTATTTAGTTTATTTGATTGTATATGAATTAATATTGTAACACATAAAATAATAGCAAATGGTGCATAAAAAAATTAAAAAATCATATATTATGAATCAGTGAAACATAATACACCTTAAAAAGTGGGTACCCGCCAGAAATATGTAGCCGGCTGCAGTAGCCGTGGATAAGAAAATACTCACGGCTAAAGCGTAAGGATACTCAGTACTGGCGGGTAAGCTATTAAATGTTTTTAAAATAATTTTTCATATCATTTTATATAATAGTCGTATTTTTTACCCTTAATTTACTACTATTTATTCTATTTATACACGAAAACCTATTTTTTTTTAAAAATTATAAGCTTAAAGGGTGATTGGACAATTCATACGGCTATACAGATAGGCGAGAATATTGGAAGCTTTATTGGGGGGATATACACGGCAATTTAAAGGCTTGTTTGACCAAGAAACCCATTTACATGTATAAGAATTGAGTAGAAGTTTTAACCTAGCCGCACGGGTAAAGTTTATTTTTTGAGAGAGAGTGAGAGAGAGAGGCAGCCGAGAAAGAGAGAGACAGAGGAGAAAGAGCATCGGCTACTCATTTTTAAGAGAGAGGAGAGCATTCCAAACCCAAGGTAAATTGGAATGAATTTTTGTTTTTTGCTTGGTTTTCTTGTTTGTCCATGTTTGAATGAGAATCATTTTTTTTGAACTTGAAGGAGAGCATCCACGATTTTTTCAACATCCGAAGGCATAGACCATGGCTTCTTCTTCAAATCAAGTAAGTATCCTATTTCGTTGATTTTAAATTCGTGAATAAGGATGTTATTTTCCACAAGTAGAAGCATGTTATTTTCGTGAATGTTTTTGGACCGGATTGTTTAATTCGAATTACTTGTGTTCGTGAATTAATTATGTTGGGACGAAAATTACATTGTTTAATTATTGGGACGGAATTTACTTATGTTGGGACGAAAATAATTAATTATTGGTTGTATATTCATTTTGGTTGTAGTCATTATGTTTAATTATTTTGTTGGGACGTGAAATACTTATGTTATTTTGTTGTAGTCATTTTGGTTGAATTAGTTATGTTATTTGTGAATTACTTAGTATATAATTTGATTTAGTTTAATTTTAAAATCATTTCAATTATTTAAATAAGCTGAGATGCCAAAGAATTGAATTGGGTAGTGCATAATTATTAAAGTAACGCGAAGATCCTCTACATGTACATAATTATTTTCGTGAATTATTTGATTTAATAATAATTCTATTTGGTTGAATTAGTTATGTTATTATTAAATTGATAATTATTTGATTTAATTAATTATATGTTGGCTTTTTAATTGATAAATTTTTGGTATTGAATAGATCGGTTATCGGAGGCCCGACACAATAAATCGCCCCGGGACGCAGATCAGTTCTTACTACAAGACCAGTTATTTGTCCCTGGTACCCGAGCGACTGAGGGAAATTGGGGGCCACGCACTGGAGAATACGTTCAGGCAGGGTTGCTTTGGACATTTGTTGGATTGGGAGCCGGGCTACAGGTGCAACATGGCATTGCATCATATTGTCTCTCGTCATCTGCTGGATAGTGACGATGTGATGTGGTTCTACATCAATGGCCAGAAGGTTTGCCTTGATCACGCCGCTTTCGCTCTTGTGACCGGATTGTCATTTGGGCAACATAGTTTCGATCCAACAGCCCGCCACAATTTGAATAGTAATGTAGCATACAGACGAGTTTGTGGCGGGCGGCGCTTGTCAGTTAGGGAGTTGGCAAGCATTTTTTTTTAGCAGTGGACGGAGATTGACGACCCCGACGGCTCGATAGCACTGCGTGTGGCCCACCTGTTGGTGCTACACGCATTTATTTTGGGCGTGGACACGCCACGACCCGTGGAGATCTGGACGTGGGCTTTGGCGGAGGACTTGTCGGAGTTCTCCACATTTCCTTGGGGTGCAGCGGCATATAATCGCTTGAACTTCAGGATGAAGAAGATGTCGGTAGAATGGAAGTACCACTTCTATGGGCCTTCTTGGGCTCTATATACTTGGGGTCTTGAGGTTATTCCCGCCTTGGGCAGCCACATCGCTCTACATAATGCCGGGATATTACCTAGATTCAAGAGGTGGACCTTCTTGAGTCACAACATTGCAGACTTGCAGCCCCTATTTGAGTCACCGGTAATAATTTAAGTGTTTATTAGTTAATTATATTTGATGTTATGAATATTAATCATCATGTACATATATTTTTTATTGCAGGAGACCGGGCTTTATGAGTTGCAGCCCGAACAGCAGGAGCTGGAGACGCATTGGTGGCTATCGGTCGCGAATGAAGGAGATGTCCAGTTTCCAGGTCCGGGCGTCTTCGGCCAGAGGAATCCTCGACCGGATACTGGGGGTGGGGACCGCTCTGACGCATCTATTCAGATGGAACCCCGACGTCGCAGTTCGAGGCGCAGAGACCAGGGAAAGCGGCAGAGACCACAGGTGGTTTCGTCCTCGTCGAGCAGTGGCCAGCGGGATCAGAGTGGCGGCGGCGATCGCCCCGTGACTTCCGGCCGGAGGTCCCAGAGTCAAAGGAGGCCCAGATACGGGGGAGAGAGCAGTGCTGCTCATGGGCCTTCTGGTTTGAGCGAGCAGGAGTGGCAGCGCATGGAACAGATGGTGCGCGAGAGTGAGGGCCGGGTGGCGAGGCGTGTGGAGGAGGGCCTATTCACGAGGCTGAAGAATTGGGCCGAGGAGACCTTTGGGTGTATGCGTTGCCGATGCTCGCATAGCACCGATGTACGTCAGCCCATGCCTGCTCCAAGACCTCAATCGTACAGGCGACGTGAGCCCGAGCCCGAGACGGAGCCCGAGACGGAGCCCGAGCACGAGGATGCGCCATCGCAGCAGAGGTCCCCTGCACACCAGTCGCCTGCTAGGGACGCGGGTCACTCTGCCAGTGATGATTATCAAACCCCACCGGGCCCGCATACTGGTTTTGGTGTGCCCACGACTTTTGGGGCTGGCGGACACTTGACCCCATATCTGGGGCCACGCTACTCGTACACTGAGCAGCCCTCGAGCTCAGCACACCCATTCGAGCCGCCTCGTTCTTCGCTGCCGGTTCTTCTCGAGGCTGGTTATTCTCAGGGAGATATGGAGCGTTTCTGGCAGCAGTTTACTGGGGTAAAAGCTCAGTATTTGTTTTAAATTTAACTTCTAATTGAAATTACGTGTCATTGTTAAACTGTTTATATGTTTAACTTTTGTTGTTTTAATGTAAATATAGGGAGCTTCTGCTTCTGGGGCAACACCTGTCCTTCCCGTCAGTGTTTGTCCACCACCACCACCAGAGGGCGCGCAACTGCGCCGAAGCCACCGTGAGCGGCAGCTTTCGGCTGCGCTGAGATCCCCATACGTTCACAGCCGCGAGCCGAAACCTGTCGACAAGAAGTATATTGAGGGATTTACTCGTATGGTGGAGGGTATCCGTAATGGGAGCTACAGGAAGTTGGTGGTGACAGAGAGTGGGCACCCGATGAAGAGGACGTTTTGGCAAACTCTCATGAGCAGGACTAAAGACCTCGAGCCACAGGTATCTAATATTTTTGATGCATTTGTTACATGTAGTATTATTGTTTACTTAATATTAACATTAAAGTATGTGCAGCATGTAGATGCGTACATGATGACGCTGAGGCATAGGCTGGTGACCGGTACAGACCTGCTTCAGGACATCGATCACAGGACGCATATCATATTGGATACGGAATTCTTCGTAAGCATTAACATATTTTGCGTTTATAATAAAATATTGTTGAAATAATGTTTTTCTTCTTTGCAGGCTTTTTTGGATAGAGAATACAAGGAGCTGATGGAGAATGCGCGCCGTATGTTTAACTCTCGTGCAGAGCAGCGGCTTATAAGCTCTGAGGCTCCGGTGTTGTCGTGGAAGCCGGCTGCCAAGCTGATGTATTCAGTGTATGGCAAGGGTACCTCATCGACTCAGGGAGATTGGTTGGATGCCATTGCGGTACACAATTACACCTACATCATAAATAATTTTGATGGAAAATAAAAAGGATTGTTGATCAAGTATTTCTTCCTGTACAGGTCATTGTTCCTGTATTTGTCGAGGGGCGTATCGTTATCTGTAGCATTGATATGCTCACGGGTAAATGTCGCGTATTCGATCCAAACTTGTATCGGATTGGGGCACAGTCACGCCACGACATGCTGCGCGCTCTGTGTCCTTTGGGCCGTCTTTTCTACCGGGTCCTTGAGGTGTTCCTTTGGTTCGAGAGAACACGCATTGTGGAGAACCCGAATCAGAATCTCCAATGGCGTCAGCTGCAGATCGAGTATGCTGATCCTGCCGAGCAGTTTGCACAGAGCGACCGAGTTAGCTCTGGTGTTTTCGCGTGCATGACCGTGGAGCGTTTGATCGCAGACTCGCCGAGCCTGGAGTGGGGCAATAATAATTTTCATCTGTATAGGGACAAGATAGGCAGTGCCATCTACGAGTTTTGCTCATCCCCTGATGTACTTTGAACTTGTATTCTATGTACATTATGACTATTTACCAACATTTTTACCCCGACATGTTAGTATCTTCTTATCTATATTTACTTCCATGATGACTTGTGATACATATAAAACTGTAAGATAAGATGAATAAACTGATTACCCGCCACAAAAGTGTAGCCGTGAGGATTAGCCGCCACGGAATACACTACTAGCGGCTACCACTTTTTTTACACTTTTGTGGCGGCTAATTAGTTTATTTGGATTTAATGACATTTTTAATGCATAACCACATAATTTCAAGCTCTGTAATGGTATATTATAAATTTATTAGTACAAGTTGTGCATTTTCCCAAATTCTCATTTATAATTTCAACTCATAATTGTAGTGACATGTAAATGGTGGTCATTGTTAAGTAAGTATGATTTATTGTTTGAATTTGTCAAATATTAGAATTGAATATCCTTAACAACGTCCATCAAACCCAAATAGAAGGATTAGCCGCCATAAAAGTGTAGCCGTGAGGATTAGCCGCGTATTATTTTACTACTCGCGGCTAATCCTCACGGATATACTCTTGTGGCGGCTAATCCTTCTATTTTGGTTTGATGGACGTTGTTAAGGATATTCAATTCTAATATTTGACAAATTCAAACAATAAATCATACTTACTTGACAATCAAAATTATGTAGTAATTCATTTCTATTTATAAATTGCATTTATAATTAAAGAATATAGCAAGTCTATTCAATTTAAACATAAATACGACTACGCATCGGTGGCCGTACCCTTGCACGATCGACGTGTGTGACCAGACCCGCCACAGAGACCACACGTTTTGGGTGCTCGTTTCTTGCTACTAGTTGATGCCTCCGCTGTTGATGTGTTTTGAGTCGGCCTTTCACCTGCGGATCGAACTCGAGTTTCCTTTGGACGACCAGCTTGTCGCCGAGAGAGATTTGGTAAAACAAGCTGAGATGCAGTGTGGAAAGGAATATTCCAATTTTCTATGGGAGGCAAGTGGTTAACGTCGCCAGAGTATGTGTCAACTAGTGAACTGTTCCAGTAGTAAGAGTGCACGTAATCCTCCACTGACTCGTTCGCCTCACTGCAAAACATACGATTATACTTTTTGTTATTTAATAATGGTAATTGAGGTCATGAGTAGAAATGACATACGTAATGGCTGCAATCGCATGAGAACACGGCATCTGGTCCTCGTTGAATTCGTTGCATTCACAGCTCTGCTTTTGAAGGTCAACCATATAATGGCGACCACTAGCACGAACCCTGTATTTTCTCTCGGTGGTCCTCTTGGCTGTGTAACGACGACTTTTTACAAGTTCTGCACTGAGCTTCTGTTTTGCCT
The DNA here is from genome assembly GCF_028751815.1 of Salvia miltiorrhiza. NCBI lineage: Eukaryota > Viridiplantae > Streptophyta > Magnoliopsida > Lamiales > Lamiaceae > Salvia > Salvia miltiorrhiza. The sequence continues at coordinate 12,714,075 of NC_080390.1, read as the reverse complement.
CCGGAGTCAGATTTTCATCGCTCTCTTGTGCGGCCGCAAGCCTGTCGTTGAACCACTGCTCGACAACTAATCTGACTGCCTCCAACATCGAGCAGATTGGAAGACGCCTGGCCCACAGCAAACGTGCATTAAAACTCTCGGCGGCATTGGATGTAAGGAAACTGTAACGGGACACAGGACATTGTGATCGTGCCCACTTCTCCGGGCCTACGCGCAACAACTTCTCGTACGCCTTTGGCTTCAGAGCAGCCATGGCTGACATTGCACGCGTGTAATCTGATTGCTCGTAGGCGTATGCAGCTTGGCGGAAAAGCTCAGCAACACCGGGCCCGTAACCCTTCATCTTGTTCAACAAGTGGTAGTAGCAAATACCGTGAGTAGCATTTGGAAACTCGCTCTTCACAGCATTAGCGATGGAGACATGCGCATCAGATACAATAAGTAAGTTATCGGGCTCGCCGCAAGCACCTCTCAGATGTGACATAAACCACTTCCACGACTCATCATTCTCGATCGGACCGACACCGATCGCCAAGGGAAAAACTGCCTCGTTTCCGTCTTTTGTCACGGCGACAAACAAAATGCCACTATTTTTGCCCTTCAGGTGTGTGCCGTCAACCACAATCACTGGTCGAAGGTGAAAGTAGAAAGGTGAGATGGAAGCCCACAGAGCAACAAACAAATGTTTGAACCGGCAGTCTACATCTACATCCAAATCATATAAGGTGCCAGGATTCGCTTCCTTCAGGGCATACAGATATCTTGGGAGCAGGAGGAACGAATCATCAACTCGACCGTATATCATATCCATCCCGAGATTTCTTGCACGCAGCGCGACATCATATTTGATTTTGATGCCGAAATCGCGTAATAACTCAGCCATGATGGATTTCGGCTTAATGACCTCTCCATCATCGCGTATTCTGTTTGCCACAAACGCTGCCACCACCTTCGAGTGCGCCTTGATTTTTTTAGCTGTGCGCAAGTCCCCTTCGCATGAATGCTCTTTCAACTTATGCACTCTCCACATCCCTCGGCCGTGACTAGACGCACGAAGATCGAAATTGCAGTTGTCAGAGTGCTTGCACGAGAAATAGACTCGTCCCGGATCTGAGCGGACAACTTTTGTCTCAGCGCCTCGCTTCATGTTCCACAAACCAACAGCAATGATCAGGTCGTCTTTGCTGTTGTAAAAAGAATTCTTCTGCAGATCATCAACTCTAGAAGGGTCACTCTCGCGAGCAACCAGCGAAGCCGAGGCGTCCACTGGAATCAAGGGAACTAACCAATTAGTTAGATCACCGGTCTCGGCTGGCCCATGTCCGTCATGTGTTGTACTTTGTCGGATCCAACCTGCTCGCTCGGTCTTCGTGAAATCGATTAGATCGTCGTCTAATAAATCCTCAGAGGCATCAGAAGCAGTGCCCACCTCGAGCGCAGGGTCAAATTCTTCATCATCAGAATCATCATCGTCTCCTGATGCAACCGAGCCTTCAGCTTCGTGCTCAGGTTCATCATCTGTCCGCACATCGTTCAATCTCCCACATACTTCATTAAGCCTTTCGGTTTGATTCCATGCAGATTCGTCTAGCGGTTGTCCATCCCATGTAAAATATTGTCGTGGAGGCGAGCTCTGGACACCATGAAACGACGTATGATGATAATACGGCGTCTCATACTGACTGCATTGTGCTTCACCTACGTGTCCCGAAGGTTCAGCAAAATTAAAAGTAGGCCAGCGGGCTTCTTCTACAATCGGACCGTTGTAGTGCTCAACGTACACCATGGGATAGTCGGCAGTTGCCAACAAGGCTTCCACGTCATCGTCTGTGGCCAAGCCACATTTCATCTCCCTACCAAATAGATTGGTCGCCAAATAATACAATTGGTAGCTCGAGCTCAACGAATGCGTCCTCATAATATTGTTGACGCTGCACATCAGGCTCTCAATAGTTTCGTTGACGAGGGGAAGGACCTCTGTAGCCCCACCAACATAGTGTATACCATCGACGAGTCCGTTGTATCTCACATATATGTATCTAACGAATTCCATCTATAAAAACACATAAAATGTAGTATTAAAATATGCATAAACACTTTCAAAATTCTCATAAATATAACATAAAACATTCAAACTATTAATTACACAAACAATATATGAGAAAATCACCTCTTCAAGTAGAATTTGAACACCAATTGCACCAACTATCGCACAAACCACTTCTCAAATCTTTGAGGGTTTCAATTTCTCAATTTTTTAACTGAATGCTCTTTCTACGAGTATTTGGATTTATGTTTTCTCATTCACAAATGTAGCCATTATAGACTAATATTAGATTTCTTTGTACAAATTCACGTGAAATGTATTGTTCATTCATTCAGTACACTTCAATCTATTATTCAATGTGCAATCAAATGCATGCAGAAAGTGAGCATTAAAGCCTCATTACAATCCAAATTTGTGCAGTCACCTTATCTCTTATTTCATGTGGACATGTACTTTTTTGACTAAAACATTAACAAATAAATAGAAATACACAAAAAGGGATACATATGTTACTTTCAAACATTCATAACAAGGTAAAAAATTTTACAACCATATGTATTACTTCAAAATGATTTTTTGCTCCCAAAACAAATATTAGCCGCCACAAAATCGTAGCCGGATTCACTAGCCGTGTGTGAAAATTTTCACACGGCTAGTACGACCGGCTTTGCATTTCTGGCGGCTAATTGTTTTTTTAGAGCTCAAATATTTTTTTGGTTACATTTCATGAGTTTCAAGTGTTTTATTCAAAAATAACCTATTATTTTATGTGTTTACTGTATTATTTTGTGTTCAATCAAATCATGCATAAAGTGAGTATTATTACCCCACTATAATCCAATTTTTTGCAGATTCAGTATCTCTCATATTTGACATCAATGTATACTTCTTGTAATATAAAAAAAATAAAATTAAAAATTTAAATAAAAACTCTAAATTAAGGTATTCGTGTTATAATATAATATTACTAAGAGGGCTCAAAAATTCACTATTATGTATATTATGCAACAAAAAAATATTATGAAACAAATGGAGTAATTAGCCGCCGGAAGTTCATAGCCGTTGACCAGTAGCCGTGTATAGTTTGGACCGCCGGCTACTGTTCACGGCTATGAATTTCCGGCGGCTAATTGTTTTTTTAGAGCTAAAATATTTTTGTATTTACATTTCAGGAGTTTCAAGTGTTTTCTTCAAAAATAGCCTATTATTTTATGTGTTTACTGTATTATTTTGTGTTCAATCAAATCATGCATAAAGTGAGTATTTTTACCCCACTATAATCCAATTTTTTGCAGATTCAGTATCTCTCATATTTGACATCAATGTATACTTCTTGTAATATAAAAAAAAATAAAATTAAAAATTTAAATAAAAACTCTAAATTAAGGTATTCGTGTTATAATATAATATTACTAAGAGGGCTCAAAAATTCACTATTATGTATATTATGCAACAAAAAAATATTATGAAACAAATGGAGTAATTAGCCGCCGGAAGTTCATAGCCGCTGACCAGTAGCCGTGTATAGTTTGGACCGCCGGCTACTGTTCACGGCTATGAATTTCCGGCGGCTAATTGTTTCATTGGTTTCTGAATATTTTTTTGTTGCATAATATACATAATAGTGAAATTTTTAGTCCTCTTACTAATGTTTTTATAATGCAAACGTAAGCTAATTTTTTTATAAATTTTCAAACATACAGTATACATTAGATATTTAAAGTGACGTGAGTTGGGCAATTATTGTCTCTTCATCACATTTTTAACTTGTGAAATTGACGTGAGTTAGACATTTTACAAAAACCGAAGCATGTCAGGTCTGCTTTTCCAAAAAACCAAGCATGTCGGCTTTGACTTTTTGGACTTTGGCTTGGGTGGGTACTTTTGTAAGACAAGTTATAAAAGTGGGTACTTTCGCCTATTCACAGTTTATATTTTATACAGAAAAACTAATTTGACTTTTCTTCACTCCTTGATTTTTATTTTATAAAAATTAATCTGCTCGAGCTCGACAAGAAACAAACTTGCAACAGCTTTTGCTGACTTAGGTTGATAAAACAGTTCATTTTCAACAATTCATTGACATTATATAACATTTAATTTCTTTGCATGCTGTCTATTAAAGGAGAAGCCAAAACCAAACGAAATTTCCTTCCACTAACTTCTAAAATAAATTAAATAATACGTAAAAAATTCTTACATTCAATAAATGAACCGATCCATATGTCAACCTTATCATTTGGCGTAAATAGATTGATTGATTGTATAATTCCAATAATAAAATCGTGCCTAAATGAGTTAAGTGTGTCAATTTACTTATTTACTCATTCAAATACACTGGCAGTAATTAAAGATTGTTTTTCAAAAATATAATACTACTATCAATTATACTATTACGTCTCCACCAACCCACCAACTATTACTACTAACTCCACTGCTGAAGAAAAAAAAAAGAAACAAAACTCCACTTAATTAATATATATATATAGGGCTGGAATTTAAAGTACTCACTTTGATTACTTATCTTACAAAATTGCCCACCCATATAAGATGTCTTATAAAACTACCACTTTGCAATTGATGGTGATAGGTTTGCATAGTTTTCCGTAAAAGTTCTTACACTTTTCTTACACAAGTACAATTGTGTAAGATAATGTGTAAGGGAGGTAGTTAAATATAACTCTAAATCTGAGGAAATGGCATTATTTGCGGGAGAGTCCATCCTGCATGTAATGTAATACATGAGGACCGTTGTGATGCTGCCATGTGTAAAGTTGTTTAGAATGTATTTTTACTTTTATTTTAATGCTCTAAATTTATTTACCACAGTCAACTTAACAACTATGGTAGGTCACGATTTTCAAGAATTGCCTTCTTTCTATTTTATTGCTTTTTTTTTTTTTTTCAGATTTTGCTAATAATTTAATTTTTAATTTTTCAATTTACTTTGACAATATATTTTGAAATTATATATTTATACTATTTTGAGTTTCTGTTAGAAAAAAATTTTATTTATTAGGAAATGTTGTAATTTTTTTAACTATGCTTAATTAAGCACATGTAAATATAGTTGTGTAATAATAACATAAATAATTAAATGTGTGTATAAACATTATGATAAAATATTACTACTTTTTTTTTGGATATTTGAGGCTATTAAATATTACAACCATGGAGTCTCAAAATGATTGTCACTCAATTTTTTGGAGGGACTTTTTTCGTGTGGGGGGTAAGTTAAAAATTACTACTAATTAAAATTTTTAATATTTTTAGGGGGCAAGTGAATTTTTTTTATGTCATATTAATACTTTATTATGGATCCATTCCTCAAACATACATATATAATGAGTTTGTGTTCCTAAACTCTTTGCAAAAAAATTACCGAAAATACTCATTATTGAGATAAAATACTAATAATAATAGTGAAAAATATTTTTGGATAATTTATTAATAAAAAATATAAGTGAAGAATATTAATGGTATGATATATAAAGATAATATATCAATTGAAAATATTGACGAAAAATATTTTTGCATAATATATTAATAAAAATATTAGTGGAAAATATTAATGGTAGAAAATATTAAGACAATATATTAATACAAAATATTTTCAAATAATATTTTAACAAAAATAGTAAAAAATATTAATGGTATTATATATTAAGAAAATATATTAATAAAGAATGATAGTGGAAAATATTTTCAGATAATATCCTAATAAAAAAAATAGTGAAAAATATTAATGGTATCACTAATAGTGTTGATCGTTCTTATGTTAAATTATGATTGTCATATTATAATTCTCAAATTCAAGTATGATTAATTGAAATTCAATTGGGGATTTTAAAATTCAAGTTTGATTAGTGAAAATTCAATTGGGGATTCTCAAATTCAAGTATGATTAGTGGAAATTGAATTGGGGATTCTCAAATTCAAGTATGATTAGAAGAATTTCAATTGAGGATTCTCAAATTCAAGTATGATTAGTTGAAATTTAATTGGGGATTCTCAAATTCAAGTATGGTTAGTGGAAATTGAATTGGGGATTCTCAAATTCAAGTATGATTAGTGGAAATTCAATTGGGGATTCTCAAATTCAAGTATGATTAGTTGAAATTCAATTGGCAATTCTCAAATTCGAGAATGATTAGAAGAATTTCAATTGAGGATTCTCAAATTCAAGTATGATTAGTAGAAATTCAATTGGAGATTCTCAAATTCAAGTATGGTTAGTGAAAATTCTATTGGGGATTCTCAAAATCAAGTATGATTAGTGGAAATTCAATTGGAGATTCTCAAATTCAAGTATGATTAGTTGGAAATTGAATTGAGGATTCTCAAATTCAAGTATGATTAGAAGAATTTCAATTGGAGATTCTCAAATTCAAGTATGATTAGTTGGAATTCAATTGGGGATTCTCAAATTCAAGTATGGTTAGTGGAAATTCAATTGGGGATTCTCAAAATCAAGTATGATTAGTGGAAATTCAATTGGGGATTCTCAAATTCGATAATGATTAGAAAATTTTCAATTGGAGATTCTCAAATTCAAGTATGATTAGTAGAAATTCAATTGGGGATTCTCAAATTCAAGTATGGTTAGTGGAAATTCAATTGGGGATTCTCAAATTCAAGTATGATTAGTGTTAATATGCTCGAAAATCATGTGTCCGTGATTGGGCGTATTTATACGCCTTTATTTGGGGGATTTTAGTATGTTTTCAATGCTTAATTCATGTTAAATATCATCTTTTGGATATGAATTATGGTCTTATGTGAATTTTGATGGTATTTGATAGGTTTTGAAGAAAATACTTGGTTTTCAGAAGAATTTTAAAGCTTGAAGTGGTAGAGAATGATGGTTGCTATCTGAACTGCATGGATTGAAGAGGCTCATTGGGCGAGATTTAGTGCGCTGCATGCCACTTTGATTTTGTTAGCTTATTGCTAAATGGGCCATGCGCCACTTATTGTTTCTTTATTTTGTTAGTTTGGGCCCACTATGCATGTTAGATTAGTTTTGCTTTTAGTTAATTTCCTTGGCCTTTCACGCCACTTTAGCAGATTAGGTTAGTTTTGTTATTAATAAGTGGGTCTGCGCCACTTTAATTGATTAGAATTAGGTTTAGGTTTTTTCAACTTATATATATATATATTAGTATTGGTTAAGTTTGAGGGAGAGACATATCATACATTCCAGACGGCAACTTTGGAGGCAGATTGTGGATGCAATTTTGGAGTTCTCAATTCAAGTTTTATTCCTTCATCTTTCCTTTGCAATTAATTATTTATTTTGTTTGATTTATTTTGATTATGAGTTCTAGTTAATTTAGTTTATTCCGGCATTGATTAGGGAAGCACTAGCAAAATTATTCTGTGAGATCTAATTGTTCTTATACTTTATTTTATGCTTGCATCTGCGATTCTTCATGTTTAATGATATTAATTGTTTTAATCCATTAGATAGTTGCAAATATTTATTGGGTTAGAATTAATTATATAGCCAATTGAACCGGCCATCCGTAATTGTGGTTTAAGTTTGATTAGTGGTCAAGGGAAAAGCAGTCTTAATTCAATAATCCTGCGTCAGAGTTTATTGGTTTTGAATCGGGTTTCTCTAAATATTAATGATGTCGGCTCATTAAACCTATAGAGCGTCTCTTACGGTTGTCAGTCGATTAGGGTAGTAATTAGTGAAGCGTCTTCCTGATTATCGAATAATTAAGGAGAAATAAGATCACGTCAGAAGCGTCTTCGGTGGTTATAACTGGTTTGTTTGCATAATTTAAAGTTATTTTTGCATCGATGATCGGAATAATTAAGCTAGGGTGGACTTAATTGATTGCTGGAATTCTTTTATTAATTGTTGGAATTTTTATTCATCTTTTAGCTATTGGAAAAATTGGTTTATTTGGGTTTTATTTATTTAATTTTAAATTTAGTATTTCCTCAATATTTTCCCCATAAATCTCGTTTTTGGAGTTTCTTTACAAATTGGATTTTAGGAGAATTCTCGCCGATCCCTTGGGAGACGATTTTGCTTGCTGCTGTCTGCGCAGTGTGGGCATACCGGCTGACTGCCGGATATTTTTGGTGTAAAACGACGCACCAGTCCGCCCGGACAAGTGTCCTTGAAAATGTGTCCGGCCGTGTGTCATTACATATTATGTAATACACGACCGGACACATTTCCTCGGAAACTTCCCTGGATGGACAGATGTTTTTCGAGTGTATTAACATGTTATATGTTGTATTTTTACATTTTATTCCATTTACATCATATATTTATTTATTTATTATTTTTTCTGTAGATGAATGAATATGGGAGATAGTTTGTGGTTAATTATGGAGGTGCCTTCAATGGTTATGAGTACATCGGCGGCTCTTCTAAGAGTTTGCATATTTTCGGAGACACGATGGCCACAACGTTGTACATGATAAATCACCTGATGTTGGAGAATTCATTGAGCACTAATTTGTTGTACATTGAGCACTGATGTGGGAATTCAATTGCTCAAGTATGATTAGTGGAAATTGAATTGGAGATTCTCAAATTCAAGTATGATTAGTTGAAATTCAATTGGGGATTCTCAAATTCGAGTATGATTAGAAGAATTTCAGTTGGGGATTCTCAAATTCAAGTATGATTAGTTGAAATTCAATTGGGGATTCTCAAATTCAAGTATAATTAAAGGAAATTCAATTGTGGATTCTCAAATTCGAGAATGATTAGTTGAAATTCAATTGGGGATTCTAAAATTCAAGTATGATTAGTGGAAATTCAATGGGGGATTCTCAAATTCAAGTATAATTAGTAGAAATTCAATTGGGGATTTTAAAATTCAAGTTTGATTAGTGAAAATTCAATTGGGTATTCTCAAATTCAAGTATGATTAGTTGAAATTCAATTGGGGATTCTAAAATTCAAGTTTGATTAGTGAAAATTCAATTGGGGATTCTCAGATTCAAGTATGATTAGTGGAAATTCAATTGGAGATTCTCAAATTCAAGTATAATTAGTAGAAATTCAATTGGGGATTTTAAATTCAAGTTTGATTAGTGAAAATTCAATTGGGGATTCTCAAATTCAAGTACGATTAGTTGAAATTCAATTGGGAATTCTCAAATTCGAGAATGATTAGAAGAATTTCAATTGAGGATTCTCAAATTCAAGTTTGATTAGTAGAAATTCAATTGGGGATTCTCAAATTCAAGTATGGTTAGTGAAAATTCTATTAAGAATACTCAAAATCAAGTATAATTAGTGGAAATTCAATTGGGGATTCTCAAATTCGAGAATGATTAGTGAAAATTCAATTGGGGATTCCCAAATTCAAGTATAATTAGTAGAAATCTAAGTTGCATAGGTACGAAGGTGCGGATGCGGGGGCGATACGATACGAGTACGGGGATACGGGTTTTTTAAAATTATAGGGTGCGATTCGGCAAGGGTGCGTCTAATTATTAAAATTTTATGATGTATAATGCTTATAAAATATATACAATTTAAATTTTCTTAACTTAATTATATGTAATTTACATTTTATTTTACCCAAAAGTTAAGTATTTTCAATTATACTACAAGTTAATTGAGCAACAATATAACGATTCAAATATTATTAGTCCAATATATAAGTCATAAATAAAAATAAAATTATCAAAATAAACTTGTGTAGGCCTTTCGTGCACGAGATACATGAATTTCGCCTATGAAATTTGCGAATCCGGTTTATTTTTATAAATTGTTTTAAAAGATACGCCACGTGGCTAATCGGGTGCGAATCCGACGAGAATCCGAGAGAATCGCACCATAAAAGAATCTGATTCGCCATACATGCTAATTTTTGAAGAATCCGTGCATCATAGGTAGAAATTCAATTGGGGATTCTCAAATTCAAGTATGATTAGTTGAAATTCAATTGAGGATTCTCAAATTCGAGAATGATTAGAAAATTTTCAATTGGGGATTTTCAAATTCAAGTATGATTAGTGGAAATTCAATTGGAGATTCTCAAATTCAAGTATGATTAGTTGAAATTCAATTGGGAATTCTTAAATTCGAGAATGATTAGAAGAATTTCAATTGAGGATTCTTAAATTCAAGTATGATTAGTAGAAATTCAATTGAGGATTCTCAAATTAAAGTATGGTTAGTGAAAATTCTATTGGGGATTCTCAAAATCAAGTATAATTAGTGGAAATTCAATTGGGGATTCTCAAATTCGAGAATGAGTAGTGAAAATTCAATTGGGGATTCTCAAATTCAAGTATAATTAGTAGAAATTCAATTGAGGATTCTCAAATTCAAGTATGATTAGTTGAAATTCAATTGGGGATCCTCAAATTCGAGAATGATTAAAAAATTTTCAATTGAGGATTCTCAAATTCAAGTATGATTAGTAGAAATTCAATTGAGGATTCTCAAATTCAAGTATGGTTAGTGGAAATTCAATTGGGGATTCTCAAATTCAAGTATGATTAGTTGAAATTCAATTGCGGATTCTAAAATTCAAGTTTGATTAGTGAAAATTCAATTGGGGATTCTCAGATTGAAATATGATTAGTTGAAATTCAATTGGGGATTCTCAAATTCAAGTATGATTAGTGGAAATTGAATTGGGGATTCTCAAATTCAAGTATGATTAGAAGAATTTCAATTGGAGATTCTCAAATTCAAGTATGATTGATAAACATGCATTTTTACCTCTTGGTGTGTCATTTTTGATGCTTAGTTGTGAGGATTTTGTGTGTTTGATGGTCTATTTGAGCTTATATTCGTTTATGGTCAAGAACTTGTTACTTGCTTGTGTTTGAACGAATTTTCAGAAATAATGAAGCAGAATTTGGAAGAATTGACTGCAATACAAGTTGTAGTTCGTCTCGAGAGGAGTTCGTGAGTGCAAACGGATCATAAATCGGAGTTCGGACGAGAGAGAACGAGCCAAAACAAAATCGCTGCGCAAAGCTGTCAGAGCTCGCGCGGTCGGCTCGCGCGGCCACATGACACGGCCGCGCGACGGAGCAGAATTTGCTGGAAGACCGCGCGGTCCAGGTGCGCGGCCGCGCGAGTCGCTGAGTTTTCGCCCAAAAGTCCGTTTTTCAGCCTTTTACGCGATTTTTGGGTATTTTTGAGTCCTACTTGACCTAGGGCATATAAATACTCCCCAAGAACTTATTTCTAAAGACCTTTTATCATCTTTTATCATATTTTTTTACTTTTCCTGAGAGCTGAGAGAGACGGAGAACACCATTGGAGCAAGAACTGAAGATTCTCAATTTGACTACGGTTTTTCATTGTTGAATGTTCATTTATTTTATTGAGAATTATATTCTAGTTCATATGTCTATGTGTGGCTAGAATCCCTTTTTCCCAGGGTTTAGGGAGTAGACATGATTTGAATTTCTAACTGTTTGATTCAATTAATTAAGATTGTTATTCCTTTTTATGTTCTTGTTATAATTGTTTGCTTTATTGATTGGCCACCAATTCAGCATAATCATAGGTTTTAATTTGAGATCGGGAGATGATAATTATTACCTGAACTAAGAACATAGAACACATATATTTAATTCTAAAGGGCATTGATATTTGTGAGGGCGTTAATCCTATGAGCTTTTAGGAGTTGCATGTTAGAAGTGCGATCCGGGGACGGTAGCCTTGCATGTAATCAACGGTTTGTATGCCACGGGAGTGGGTATAGACTAGCTTAGAGATTGCCTTAGGAATCGTCTTATTAATTGAATTGAACATGTTAGTTAGGAGAATCTGTTGAAACCTCTGCCTTGGGAAATCTTGTCTTATCTGTTTCTATGTTTCACAGCTTGATTTGTTTTCTTTCCTGCTGTTTATTTATTTTGTTCTTTACTACAAAAACACTTAATTTCGTTTGTCCAGATAGAGTAGAATAATTTAGGATAGGCATTGATAATAATTAGTCTCTGTGGAATACGACCTTGCTTGCTACTGTACACAATTGCACCCGTACACTTGCGGCATGTTAATAAAATAGCGAACAATGATTAGTTGGAATTCAATTGGGGATTCTCAAATTCAAGTATGGTTAGTGGAAATTCAATTGGGGATTCTCAAAATCAAGTATGATTAGTGGAAATTCAATTGGGGATTCTCAAATTCAAGTATGATTAGTTGAAATTCAATTGGGGATTCTCAAATTCAAGTTTGATTAGAAGAATTTCAATTGGGGATTCTCAAATTCAAGTATGATTAATTGAAATTCAATTGAGGATTCTCAAATTCAGGTATGGTTAGTGAAAATTCAATTGAGGATTCCCAAATTCAAGTATAATTAGTGAAAATTCAATTGTGGATTCTCAAATTCGAGAATCATTAGTTGAAATTCAATTAGGCATTCTAAAATTCAAGTATGATTAGTGGAAATTCAATTGGGTATTCTCAAATTCGAGAATGATTAGTTGAAAATCAATTGGGGATTCTCAAATTCAATTATGGTTAGTGGAAATTCAATTGGGGATTCTTAAATTCAAGTATAATTAGTGGAAATTTAATCGTGGATTCTGAAATTCGAGAATGATTAGTTGAAATTCAATTGGGGATTCTAAAATTCAAGTTTGATTAGTTAAAATTCAATTGTGGATTCTCAGATTCAAGTATGATTAGTGAAATTCAATTGGGGATTCTCAAATTCAAGTATAATGTATCTTAAATAAAAGTTCATTAAAATACCTTTAATTTCATATAAAATATTTAAAAAATAATATTGAAATAAATATGATATTAACATTTAAAGAATAACATACTAATAATAAAATCGTAGGTCGTGATAAAATTTAAGAAATAGTAATAACTTAGTCTAATTGGTTGAAAAAGACATTTAAAAAAATCAGTAAATTATTAAAAAAATTCAAACTGAAAAAAATGTGAAAATAGAAAAAAAGCTAAAAATGGCGAGAATGAGAAAAAAAATAACATTTCAAAAAAATTCAAATTGGAAAAAAGATGCGAAAATAGAAAGAAAATTCAAACTGGAAAAAATGTGAAAATATAAAAAAAGCTAAAAATGGCGAAAATGAGAGAAAAAAATAACATTTCAAAAAAAATTCAATTTGGAAAAAAGATGCGAAAATAGAAAGAAAAAAAAATGGAAAAAAAGCAAGAAATTACAAAAATAAAAACCTTGCTGTTGAGATTGAACACACGACCTTGCTATTGTAATTTGTAAAGACATGCAATCAACCAACTGAGCTACACACTTTAGATATAAATACTCTCATCCATATGATATATATACAGTTAAGTTCGCTTATGGGTTGTGCTTACGGTGAGCGCGCCCTCACATAAGTTTGCCCCCTTTTAATTAAAGGAAATACTAATTGTCGCCCTAATTCTCGTCTTCAAGCGCCGCACTGCAACTTTTTCTCCCAAGTCTCCTTTTTTATCTTCTGCAACTTCGTCTTTTATGTATATAGTTTCTTCTTATTTTATATTGTATTTTTTTTCTGGTATCACCTGCAAAATCTGATAGAAAGCAACTTTGAGAAGAGTGTTTTACCATCTTTCTTTTGGCGTCAACCCCAAGACAAACGTCGGGGACTTTTTTTTTCCAGCCATTCCCGATTTTAAACGCAGATTCGAAAAGCCCTTCATAAGCTCAGTCCAGATCCATCTTCACCGGCGTGTTTCCGGCGACGATGCGTTCATCAATGGGTTCTCTAGATTTTGGACCAATGTCGGGGACTTTTTTTTTTGCACCATTTCAGAAAATCCAAAGCTCTATGGACAGAACATGATTAATCCAAGCTGATTCCACGTTCACCGGCGTATTTTCAGCGCCGGAATGAAAATCCGGCATTAATTCAAGGTTTTGCTTCACTTTTTCATGAAAACTTGTGCAGGTTCAGAGAAAGTACAATGGGTCTCATTGATTAACTAGGGTTAGAATTATATTTTCAATTTCTTTTATTAGATAACTATATGTTAATTACAAGTTTGCCAAGACACATGGCAAGATCCTAACGGGCTCATGTATTACATGTAATGCACGAAGGATTTTTCCATTATTTGCTAACTTACGTCACTTTGTAACCCTAAAATGCCTTAAGTTCGAAAAAATAAGGACACGTTAAAATAATAGTAATTGTTGGATAAAAAATTATAGAATCATAGATTATGAATCAATAAAACATAATAGAGCCATACAAAAATTACCCGCCAGAAATGTGTAGCCGGCTGAAATAGCCGTGGGTAAGAAACTACTCACGGCTACAACGTACGGCTACGAAGTACTGGTGGCTAATGTGTTTATTATTTTTTTAAAAAAATTTAATACCATTTTATAGAATATTAGTATTTTTTTAGCCTTAATTTACTACTATTTCTTCTATTTATACATGAAGACCTATTTTTTTAAAAAATTATAAACTTAAAGGGTGATTGGACAATTCATACGGCTATAATGCAGCTTTATAGGGTGGGAATCTCATGCCTTTGCAGTAAATTCAGGAGAAGAAGATTGACAAATAAACTCAATAAGTCTAAATTTATTTAGTTTATTTGATTGAATATGAATTAATATTGTAACACATAAAATAATAGCAATTGTTGGATAAAAAAATTATAAAATCATATATTATGAATCAATAAACCATAATAGAGCCATAAAAAAATTACCCGCCAGAAATGTGTAGCCGGCTGAAATAGCCGTGGGTAAGAAACTACTCACGGCTACAGCGTACGGCTACGCAGTACTGGAGGCTAATGTGTTTATTGTTTTTTTTTTAAAAATTAATATCATTTTATAGAATATTAGTATTTTATTAGCCTTAATTTACTACTATTTCTTCTATTTATACATGAAGACCTATTTTTTTTTTTAATTATAAACTTAAAGGGTGATTGGACAATTCATACGGCTATACAATAGGCGCGAATCGCGGAAGCTTTATTGGGGGGATATACACGGCTTTATCTGCAAATTCACAAGGCAATTGAAGGCATGTTTGACCAAGGAATTTGAATTGGGGCCCATTTATATGTATAAGAATTGGAAGTTTAACCTAGCCGCATTCACTCCACGGCAAGAACTCTTCTTTTAGAGAGAGAGTGAGAGAGAGAGGGGGCCGAGAAAGAAAGAGAGAGGAGAAATAACATCGATTTATTTTTGAGAGAGAGGAGAGCATTCACGGCCGAAGGTAAATTTGAATGATTATTTTTTTGCTTTGTTTGTGTTTCTCCCATGTTTGAATGAGAATCAAACTATATAGAAGATTATTTGATAAATTTTTATATACTTCACTAGGTTCCCTCGTGGCACGAATTCACGGCTACCATGGCTTCTTCTTCAAACCAAGTAAGCATTCTATTTCGTTGATTTTAAATTCGGATCAAATATTTTAGTTCTTTGAAGCATGTTATTTTCCACAACAAGTTGAAGCATGTTATCTTCGTGAATAAGGCTATTAGTTTGAAGCATGTTATTTTCGTGTAGTCATTTTGGTGACATTGTTTAATTCGAATTGCTTGTGTTTAATTATTTTCGTGAATAAGGATTTTAGTTTTTCACGTTACTCAAATTCGAATTATTTGAAGCATGTTATTTGGTGATATGAATGCCTTGGAATTTGAATTTGGTGATATGAATGCCTTGGAATTTGGAATTTGGTGATACTTAAATTCGGAATTTGGTTGAATTAAGATTAGTTTATCTTGATATTAATTCGGAATTTGGTTGAATTAAGATTAGTTTATCTTGATATTAATTCGGAATTTGGTTGAATTAATATTAGTTTATCTTGATATGAATGCCTTGGAATTTGGAATTTGGAATTTGGTGATACTTAAATTCGCAATTTGGTTGAATTAATATTAGTTTATTTTGATATGAATAAGGATATGAATTGTTTCGAAAATAATATTGTCTATTTGGTTGAATTAATAATATATTTATTCTATATGTTTAGATTATTCGCTATAATTCATTTAGATTATATGTTATTTGGAAAATAATATTGTATAATATTATCTTGATATATGTTATATGGAAAAGATTTAGTATAGAATTAATCGTAGATTTAGATAATTAGGTGTTTTTTTACTGTCTTAGCCATAAAAAAATTTTTATTTTTTATTTTTTTCCGAATATAAAAATATATTTTATATTATTAAGAATTATATAATCATAACTAAATGTTTAGCCGCCAGAAAATACAGCTTTTTTAGCAGTAGCCGTCGGGTTTACGAAAGCAGCGACTACTGCTTAAAAACCGTAATTACTGGCGGCTAAACATTTAATTAAGATTATATAATTTTTATGTTATTTTTCTATTGTATATTGTAAGTAAACATGTTGAATAAGTATTTCATTGATTAATTCGTGTATGGTATGATGTTGAATAAGTATTTATTTGAATAATAACATTTTTTCATGTTTTTCATAATGTTAAAATTTATTACATATTAATGTTAAAGTCAGAATGTGTGTATAATTTTTAAATTATGTTTCTAGTAGTTTATTATTAAATTTTGTGTTATTTTTAGTTGGTGTTTCTTAATTAATTATATGTTGACTTTTAATTGCTATATTTTTGGTATTGAATAGATCTGTTATCGGAGGCCCGATACAATCAATCATCCCTATGACTATTTACATCCTTATGACTATTTTGTTTACCTTCTGTTTACATTACATTCTAGTATCGTTTTATCTATATTTACTGCCATGATGATTTGTGATACATATAAAACTGTTAGATAAGATGAATAAACTAATTAGCCGCCACAAATATGTAGCCGTGTGGATTAGCCTCCACAAAATTCACCACTAGCGGCTACAGTATATATTACATTTTCGTGGCGACTAATTTGTTTATTAAACTTTAATGACATGTTTAATGCATAATGACATAATTTCAAGCTCTGTTATGGTATATATTAAATTTAATAGTACAAGTTGTTCATTTTCCCAAATTCTCATTCATAATTCCAACTCATAATTGTAGTGACATGTAAATGGTCGTCATTGTTAAGTAAGTCTGATTTATTGTTTGAATTTGCCAAATATTAGAATTGAATATCTTTAACAACATCCAACAAACCAAAATAGAGCAATTAGCCGCCACAAATGTCTATCTGTGAGGATTAGCCGTTTACTATTTCACTAGTAGCGGCTACAACTTAGGTGGACATTTTGTGGCGGCTAATGTGATACGATCCTTGCCGATCGATCGAACACAACGCACGCGGAAGACTGAACTTGAACGGAAAGGATGGAAATCCCAAAACCTCTGGATCTAACCCACGTAATGATTTAGGCGAACGGATCCCTAAACCCCAACGTGAAGTTGACGCAGCAACTCGGGGACGCTGAATGACACCCGACGAGGGTTGGTTGATTCGCCGTTACGTCGATAATTGAATTTGTCTTGGAATAATCAAGAGGAATTCGGAAATCTCAAGAGAGAAATAAAACTCACAAGTTTATTGATAAAAGTAGGCTGATTTTCGTCCAACATGTAGCAGCCATATATATAGGCAAAACTAAACCTAGTCTAATAAGGAAACAACTTAAAAACAAGCCCTAATAGGCCAAACAAGGCCCTTACTTTAAAAATCCGAAAATTAACAAGGCCTTTAAACTAATGGGCTGCGAAATAAAGCTAAATAAATAAAAATTGAAGTCTTTCACACTTCGGCCCACTCGTACGTAATAAGATTAATCAAACACGGGCTCAATTCGCCAACTCCACAATCTCCAATTGGCTTCTTGATCAACTCTTGCTTCCAAACTTCTTCAACTAAGATCATCAAGCTCTCCTTGAATTAACTTCTTGGCTCGAGCTCTTGTAACTGGACCAACAGGAACATGCACCGGGTCTTGCACCAACGAACCTTGGGCTGCATCATTCCCCTCCTCTTGAAGAGGATTTGTCCTCAAATCCAAAGCATCACCTACATCAAAAGGACTCAAATCAGTCACATTAAAAGAAGCACTCACATTATACTCACCTGGTAAGTCCAACTTGTAGGCATTGTCATTGATGCGCTCCAACACTTGAAATGGCCCGTTGCCTCTAGGAAGTAACTTGGATCTCCGCTGCAATGGAAACCTTTCCTTGCGCATGTGCAGCCATACCCAATCACCGGGCTCAAACACTACTTTGCGACGTCCTTGGTTGGCTCGCTCGGCATACTGCTTCGTGCGCCTCTCAATATTCATCCTTGCCTTCTCATGAATCTGCTTCACAAATCAGCCTTTTTCTTGCCATCAAGGTTAGTATACTCATGCTCAGGTAAGGGAGATAAATCCAATGGAGTCAAAGGATTAAATCCATACACAATCTCAAATGGCGAAAATTGAGTAGCAGAATGAACAGAACGATTATAAGCAAACTCAACATGAGGCAAACAATCTTCCCAAGACTTAATGTTCTTCTTGATAATAGCTCTAAGCAAAGTAGACAAAGTCCTATTCACTACCTCTGTTTGACCATCAGTTTGTGGATGACAAGTAGTAGAAAACAAAAGTTTAGTACCCAACTTACACCACAAAGTCTTCCAAAAGTAGCTCAAGAACTTCGAATCCCTATCAGAAACAATAGTCCTAGGCATGCCATGCAATCTAACAATCTCTCTAAAGAATAGATCAGCTACATGAGATGCATCATCAGATTTATGACATGGAATAAAATGTGCCATCTTATAAAATCGATCAACAACCACAAAGATGGAATCTCGACCACGCTTAGTCCTAGGCAAACCTAACACAAAATCCATAGAAATATCAATCCAAGGTGCTGTAGGAATAGGCAATGGTGTATACAATCCATGGGAACTCACCCTAGACTTAGCTTGTTTACATGTAACACATCGACCACAAATTCTCTCAACATCACGTTTCATATGAGGCCAAAAGAAATGCTCATGCAGAACAGCTAAAGTCTTAGCAATGCCAAAATGTCCCATCAAACCCCCACCATGAGACTCAAGCAATAACAACTCACGTAAAGAACATTTAGGAACACATAACTTATTCTTCCTAAAAAGATAGTCATCATGCCTAAAATACTCTCCACTAGCAGCTCTCGCACATGCTTGATAAATCTCACCAAAATCACCATCATGCTCATACAAACTCTTGATGCACTCAAAACCAAGCAACTTAGCATCTAAGGTAGAGATCAAGGCATACCTCCGAGAAAGAGCGTCAGCCACAACATTCTCTTTACCTTGCTTGTATTTGATGACGTAGGGAAACGTCTCAATGAACTCCATCCACCTCGCATGCCGCTTGTTCAACTTGTGCTGCCCCTTCAAGTGTTTCAACGACTCATGATCCGTGTGAATGACGAACTCATTGGGCCACAAGTAGTGCTGCCACGTTTGCAAAGCTCTCACCAATGCGTACAGCTCCTTATCATACGTGGGATAACTCAACATCGCCCCGTTTAGCTTCTCGTTGAAGTACGCAATGGGTCGTCTCTCTTGCATCAACACTGCACCAATACCAACACCAGAAGCATCACATTCAATCTCAAAAGATTTGGAAAAATTAGGAAGAGATAATACCGGGGCGTGGGTCAATTTGTATTTCAATTGCTGAAACGCATCCTCTTGCGCCTTGCCCCACTTAAACTCCACATTCTTCTTGATGACTTCCGTCAAAGGTGCTGCAACACTGCTAAAATGAGGTACGAATTGCCTGTAGAAGCTAGCAAGTCCATGAAAGCTTCGAACTGCTGCCACGTTCGTCGGCGTTGGCCACTCCTGGATAGCTCGTATCTTCTCCTCATCAACCTGTACACCCTGTGCACTAACAACAAAACCAAGAAACACAAGCTTGCCCGTACCGAAAGTTCACTTCTTAAGGTTAGCAAACAACTTTTCCTTTCGAAGCACATCCATAACAGACCTCAAATGTTCAACATGCTCATCATGATTCTGGCTATAAATGAGGATATCATCAAAGTAGACAACAACAAATCTGCCAATGAAAGCATGCAAAACATGATTCATAAGACGCATGAACGTACTAGGCGCATTAGTCAAACCAAAAGGCATAACTAACCACTCATACAAACCAAGTTTTGTCTTAAAAGCAGTTTTCCATTCATCACCTTCCATAATCCTAATCTGATGGTATCCACTACGCAAATCGATCTTAGAAAAGACACAAGAACCATGCAACTCATCTAGCATATCATCTAAACGAGGGATAGGATGGCGATACTTTACCGTGATGTTATTGATAGCTCGGCAATCACAACACATCCTCAAAGACGAGTCCTTCTTTGGTACAAGTAGAACGGGTACCGCACAAGGACTCAAACTCTCCCTCACATGCCCTTTGGCCAATAACTCGCCAATTTGCCTCTCCAACTCCTTTGTCTCCTCCGGATTGGTTCGGTAAGCTGGTCGGTTCGGCAGTGTAGCGCCGGGCATAAAGTCAATCTGATGCTCAATCCCTCGAATTGGTGGTAAACCGGCAGGTGTATCTTCGGGAAAAACATCATCAAACTCCTGCAAAACAGAACGAATAGAATGGGGTAGAGAAGAGAGATCGTTAGTAATAACCAAGTTCTCCTAATATCGCAACAGCATGATCGGCCTCTCCTCCTGTACACACCACTTCAAATCACTAGTCCTAGCAAGAAAGGACTTATGAATCAACCCATTCTCCTTCTTCTCCACGGGCTGCTCCTTTGACTTCACCTTGTCCGCCTCCTTTTGCAATTGCACTTGATCCTCATAAACTTGTTTAGGAGTAAGAGGAACAAGCGACACCTTTTTCTGCTTGTATTCAAATGAATATTTGTTGGTGAAGCCATCATGAATAACACGGCGATCAAACTGCCACGGTCGCCCCAACAGGATATGGCTCGCTTGTATAGGGATCACATCACACACAACCTCATCCTCATACTTCCCAATGCGAAACGGAACCTTCACTTGCTTCGTCACTTTGATGACGCCTGTCTCATTCAGCCACTGCAAACGATACGGCTTGGAATGCTTCTCCGTGGTCAGCCCCAATCTCTCAACCATGGCTCTACTAGCCACATTCGTGCAACTCCCTGAAGGAATATTAAACTGAATTAACGTTCCGTTTGCCCGATGATCGTTTCTTGGAATATTATTAATTTATCATACAACGATTAATCCCTAACATGCTCCTATGAATTTAACAGCTGCACGTTGGAGTTCAGAAATACCTGAAGAATTCAGAAGAATTCGCAGATTCGTATCTGAACAGACCAGTCAGCTTCAAGCCTTCGTTTGAAGCCTCAAACGTCCTCAAATCGTATTTCTACCAGAAATACGACTTCTTCGTCTTCGAGAGAGCTTTCCGTGGCCGCCTGATTCGTCTGAATCGGAGTTCTGTGGAGGAAGTTATGGCCGTTTTACAGAGACTGCCAGAACTTGGTTTCCTGCGAAAATCTGACTCCAGCTCAGATCTTCTGAACTGTATCCCGCTCAGCTTTCACCGTTGGATGGACAACGAACTATGAAAGTCCCAAGAGAGAAATAAGCTCCACACGTTTTTCTTTCCCTGCGCCCCACAGCTCTCAAAAACCTAATATTTTATCAGTGTGTTTTCCTGAGAGCTGACAGCTGTATTTAAATAAAATTAAATACGTGTGGGCACATAATTAGTGTAGGAGGCGTCTTTCTCTCCTTCTAGGGCTAGGAGACATTGGGCCAGTCCAGGGACCAGATACAAGGAATAAAGATGGGCCTCAAATAAATTAATTTATCTATGGTCAGCCCAGACCATAATTAATTTATAAATATCAGTTCATTCCACTAGAGAACCGATACTGACTTACCCCTTTATTGCCGGTGATGAGTCGGGGGGCTTGTATTTAGACTTATTAAATCTCCGTATTTAAAATATCCGACATCCATTAATTAATTAGAGCTCTGACAGCTTAAATTAATTAATCTCTTTATAAATCCTTAAGCACTTCCGTCTCAAACTTTATTATTGCGCCTGAACTTAATCAACCTGCAGGGTTTAGCGCAATAAACCTTATTGAGCTCCTTAAGGGGATGTCATTATCCTATACCGGATACGGGTACTAATACAGATAATCAAATATCATATATTAACCGCTATCACCCAAGATACAGAGTACTCGAGTTAGTATATAACTTTCACCCATAGTAAGTCAAAGTGATATACGAATTAATATATATATCTGAATACTTATTAGTATTAAGATCTTATAAGTCACCGAGATCTTGATTCTTCACTTAAGTCAGATAGAAAAATACATCTCAACTGTGGTCCTATCAATACGTAATGACGTACCAGTATAGACAAGTAGCCAAGACAAACTACTTCCATCTATACTGCAGCCTAAACCAATAACTTGTCCCAGAGTTATTTCGGCTGTGATCATATTATATCTCTTAAGGTTATTCCAATTATATGGTCTTCTGTAATCTACAACACACCATATAATCTACTTATATAGAGATAAAGAACATACATATGCAATCATGAACACAATCAGATAGGAGATTAGATAGTGATCTTAGGAAACATTGTATACAAGCATAAAACGTTCTTGCTTTCAGTATACAAATCCAACAATCTCCCACTTATACTAAAGCAAACTTTTAGTATACAATGCGTCTATTTACCAATCACCTAACACTTCTCCCACTTATACTTAAAGTTTCCTAAGTGGGTGGCATCAATCTGGCATCAATCGCATTCCCATCTTTCAATGACCATTTGCGATAAGCCTTTTGTGAAAAGATCAGTAGGTTTCTCCAATATGTGAGAATTTATTCTTTGAGCACATAACCTCGATTTACGAATAATCGTATAACTTGGTACTTACTCTCCATGTGTTTGACCCCTTGTGGTTCTAGGATTCCTTAGAGTTTGCAACTGCACTTGATCAGGTACCACGAAGGTGATGCTCTCACGCAAACTAGGAATCACTCTTAGACCCTGGAGGTAGTGGTCAAACCAAAAGGTTTTACCTCCCAAGGAAAACAGATAGCTCGAGGTAATTATTCTTTGTTCCGGTCAGCCTGGAAATCCGAAATCATACAATCCAAAAAGGAACTAAACTGTCTAACTAGTAAACGATCCTTATTCTCTAGTCATGGACTTGAGAATATAATTTTACCACAGTTCAGTATCCTTAACTAGGAATATACAGATATCTTACAATCATGCTAACTGCATAGCAAATATAAGATCTCGTACATAGTAATCCATACATGAAGCTATCTACTGCCTTCATTTCCTCAACCTTAAAAGGCATCTTAAGACATAGTCTTTATAGATAAAGGAACGCCATATCTAAAAGGTAGCAATCCTTTCTTGGCGGTATTCATACTACAACGAGTATTCTCAGTATCAATGTAAGACACTCGAGATAAGCCCAACATCCTTTTCTAGTGATCCCTTATAACTTTGATCACAAAGATGTATACTGTACCTCCTTAGTCTTTCATATGAGACTGTTCGGATAACCATTACTTTATGTCTTGACAATAGCTCCATATTGTCGCCAATTAGGAGAATATTATCTACATAAAATGCAAGATAAACCACATCACCGATGACACGAGAGCGATTGACACGAGATGCTTCTCTCCCTTCCTCACGTAACCTCGATGGTTTAAGTGAGCTGCTATGGGTAAAATGATCCGAATGTTCTGAGCATGGCACTGGCGAAAATATCATCATAACCTATACCCTTACACTGGGCATAACCTTTCACCACCAGTCTAGCTTCGGAAGCTACGACCTTGCTCATTCGGGCCTGTCATTATCTTGTATACTCACTTACAACCTAAGGCATGACTGCCTCCTGGTAGCAAGATTTTCTAGTATACACCCATATTCTTAATGGATTGCTCCATTGAGGTGTGCCAAGAATCTACATTCTCGTCTTCCACTAATTCCAAGTAGATATCTGGGTCGATTCTCTTATATTCACCACCAGGGACTGAATCCAAAGATTCTCCCAAGAACATAAATCAATTGGGTTGTCCCCAACCCTCCCACTACAATGGATCTGTGGTGGCACATGTGTGTCAATAGTGCGTGCAGTGTCTTGTGGTACAAAAACTCTTGCACACTTGGCTTGGGTGATGAAATCGCCTGTCTAATGTCTTCAATTTCTTGAAGCACACTACCTGACTTGGATTAGTAATTATTCCCATAGTCCACTTCTAAGAATCGTGTGTCATTGCTAATAACCACATTCTGATTCTTTAGGACTAATTGCAAAGATGCATAACTCATCATCGGACATATTTTTCCAAGAGTGACCTATTTCTTCTCTCCACCACACCATCTTATATAGGGATTACATGGTATAGTAAACTGGGTTGGAATCCCAAACACTGACAATGAATCAGAAGAGATCATTCCTAACACATTATTGGCCCTTTATCCCCTTTGCCATGAATGACCTGGTCTCCATCTTTTCCTCTATACAGGATTCGCAAGTTCGAAATAGTACAACCTGGATTGAATCCAATGTACTTATTCAGACACGAGCCTTTGGATCCTGTTAAGATAGATGTGACCTATTTCTAGGGTATCAATATATGTGTAAGATCCTCATGAGAGATTAGCCTTAACTTTTCTCTTTCTTTTGTTCGATGATGTAAATGCAATATAAAGGTATTTTGAAGACAAGTTATAGTATGAAGAGAGATGTTCAAAATACCAGAATAGACAACTTTGTCATTTCTTATGATAGAAACACCACTATCAAAAATGACATAAGATCCATCTATTCAAAATTTTGGAACATGATAAGGAACTCTAAAAAACTAAACTATGTCTTTAGGACTTAAAGACAGGTCTTCAATTGCAACAACTACGACTCTAGTCACGTTGCCTATGAAGACTATCATCTCATCACTTCTCAGCTTCCTTGTCAGCTTATAAAAAGCCATGCAAGATATAACAATCAGTTTCTCTCGTTATCCACTACTCATAACTGAGTAGAAAACGAGCTGACATGTCTCAGTTAATATAGCAAGTGAAGTACCTTAACCCTTTGCCTTGAGTATTGAAAGAAGAAATCTCCAATACTCAATCTTATCACACCACTACTCCCACTATTTCCCTTGTCTTTCTTGCCCCTTGGATCCTTCTTCTTCCCGTCTTTTGACGAAGAAGATGGCCATCCTTTGGCAATAACAAGTGCTTGCACATCTCTTTCCCACAACTTCCTTAGCCGTAACTAGAGTAACTCAAAAGAAGTATCTTTCTTGCTCATAACAGCATTGAGGCGGAAGTTCTTAATTAAAAGACTTGGGAAGAGAGTTCAGGATAATATCGACTTTTGCCTCACCGTCGATACTCCCACTGAGCAAGTCAAGTCCGTCAAAAATTGCATGACATGCTCGTGCACTGAGCTGTGCTCACTCATAAAATTAACAAGATTACTCTCATCAAATTTAAATGAGCAGCTCAGTCCGACTCTCCGAACACTTTCTTGAGATTCAGCATGATGCTAATAGAATTGTCCATGCCCTGATGTTGGAGCTACAAGGTTTGTGACATTATACTCATAATAAAGCATATAGCCACATTATTCGTCATATGCCACCTTTTATGCAGTTCCTTTTTCCCATCAGTTGTCTCATTGTTCGAACAAATAGAACGTCGAGTAGTAAGCAACACAAAATATGTGTTTAGTTTGTGATAAAGATAAATATCCAAAACTGCGTTTCCATTTTATATATGTGGACCGATTAAAAAAAACTTTGTGCAAGAATAAATAAATAAAAAGAGACATAGACATATCTGAAAGTAACGAACATAAAGCACATAATTCGTAACAATAATATTGTAACCTTTTGATAAAACAATATTAATGAAACCTCCAACCGCTCAAAGAATCCCATGTGCAAGCCACGCTGTGTGGACGTTTACACACGAACTCCTCAACCAGACTATTCACCTAGTCATTTAATTTCCATCCATGTCAACTTAACCTTTTGACAAAGGAAATTAATAGTTGGCACCTTAACTAGACCATATTATCATCAAGAAGGGACTCCTCGGGGAGTTGTACATTGTACTTGATATGATATCTAAGCAATGACCACAATTTAACCTTGAAAATTAAATTCTCGAAATTGACATACTCACTCGGACCATGCCGCTTTCAATTTAATTTTCTTGGTTATCTTATTTAATTCCATTCTCCAAAGTACTTGTGAAAATTACACAAGTAAGCCACGCTGTGTGGACGTTTACTGCATAACTCCCACTACTTTAATGGATTTAAATATTTTATAGAAACCTCATCTGACAAACTTATGAAAGAACAAATATGAAGTAAGCCACGCTGTGTGGACGTTTACTCACATTGTCAATCACTTTGTCTAGAGACCGCATGTGGAGGTCTACATAATTTTAAGAATAAAAATTAATAAGAAATAACCACAATTTAACTTTGAAATTAAATTCTTGAATTTGACATACTCACTCGAACCATGCCGCATTCAATTTAATTTCTTAGTTATCTTATTTAATTCCATCCTCTAAAGTACTCGTGAAAACTTATACGAGTAAGCCACGCTGTGTGGACGTTTACTGCATAACTCCCACTACTTTAATGGATTTAAATATTTTTATAGAAACCTCATCTGACAAACTTATGAAAGAACAAACATGAAGTAAGCCACGCTGTGTGGACGTTTACTCACATCGCCAATCACTTTGTCTAGAGACCGCTTGTGGAAATCTAAATTATTTTTAATCATCCATAAAATTATTAATACAGCTTAGTCTTTTTCTTTCAAAAGGTTTGATCATGCTCAACACATAATCCTAAACATGCTCATCTAGAACGCAACATGTAAAACATGCTCGCAGAATTCTAAAACATGCTTAAGAAAACGATAAACCTAGCATGCTTGTCTAAGCGCAGTTAATAAACACATATTAACAAGCAGAGACAAAAACAACATGCAAAGAGCATAAAGGATTAACACCACGACATGCAAAGAACAGAATTAAAACAATAAAGTTCTTCGTGACCCATTCGTGGAATCCCAAATCTAATCTATTACATTTAAAACAGAAAAGAAAAGGCTCAAAAATGTAAAACTTAGCCCGAACAGCTTCATCAGGCCCGTCTTTGAAATTAGGGTTTGGGCCCCCTAGGGTTTGAGAATCGCGCCACCTAGGGTTTGGGACCCCCTAGGCGCCGCCGCCACCACGCCATGACAGCAGCCGAGCGGACTTGGCAGCAACAGCCCGGCGCGGCAGCAGCCTGGCTCGGCAACAGCCTCCCATCGCGAGCAGCAGCAGCATAGCAGCAGCGTGGCTCGGCAGCCTCGGCGCCTGGTCACGGCAGACTCGGCAGACCCGGCGCGCAGACAGCAGCCTCGGCAGCAGCGGCCGCGCGGCGCCTGCCAGGCGCGCACAGCCCCTGCCCGCTGCCTGTCTTCCCTCGCCCTGCCTCGCCTGACCAGCCTCGGCGGCCCACGGCATACACCAGAAGCGGCAGCAGCGGCGGCACAACATCGCTCGACCAGGTGCGCAGCGCACAAGCGCGTGCGCGCGCACATCCCTCGGCGTGCGCAGCCCCCGCCTCGCCCTAGTCTTTGCCCGCAGCCGTCCAACCCGTCCTCCGTTAATCCGGTCTGATCGTCGTTGTCTTTGTCTCATTTTCCACAATTGCAGATTACAACCGAAAAACAAAAGAATTGAAATTCTAATCTAACCACGGATTTTCTCGTGGCGGAAAAATGATTACAACGTCAAAACGACGTATCCCACGAATCAACAGACCATGAAGAACAACAGCAGTAAAAACAACGCACATTATTAATCGTACATAAATTAATAATAGAGCCAAGAAATTAATCCTGGGCTCTGATACCAATTGAAGGAATATTAAACTGAATTAACGTTCCGTTTGCCCGATGATCGTTTCTTGGAATATTATTAATTTATCATACAACGATTAATCCCTAACATGCTCCTATGAATTTAACAGCTGCACGTTGGAGTTCAGAAATACCTGAAGAATTCAGAAGAATTCGCAGATTCGTATCTGAACAGACCAGTCAGCTTCAAGCCTTCGTTTGAAGCCTCAAACGTCCTCAAATCGTATTTCTACCAGAAATACGACTTCTTCGTCTTCGAGAGAGCTTTCCGTGACCGGCTGATTCGTCTGAATCGGAGTTCTGTGGAGGAAGTTATGGCCGTTTTACAGAGACTGCCAGAACTTGGTTTCCTGCGAAAATCTGACTCCAGCTCAGATCTTCTGAACTGTATCCCGCTCAGCTTTCACCGTTGGATGGACAACGAACTATGAAAGTCACAAGAGAGAAATAAGCTCCACACGTTTTTCTTTCCCTGCGCCCCACAGCTCTCAAAAACCTAATATTTTATCAGTGTGTTTTCCTGAGAGCTGACAGCTGTATTTAAATAAAATTAAATACGTGTGGGCACATAATTAGTGTAGGAGGCGTCTTTCTCTCCTTCTAGGGCTAGGAGACATTGGGCCAGTCCAGGGACCAGATACAAGGAATAAAGATGGGCCTCAAATAAATTAATTTATCTATGGTCAGCCCAGACCATAATTAATTTATAAATATCAGTTCATTCCACTAGAGAACCGATACTGACTTACCCCTTTATTGCCGGTGATGAGTCGGGGGGCTTGTATTTAGACTTATTAAATCTCCGTATTTAAAATATCCGACATCCATTAATTAATTAGAGCTCTGACAGCTTAAATTAATTAATCTCTTTATAAATCCTTAAGCAGTACCACTCAAACTTTATTATTGCGCCTGAACTTAATCAACCTGCAGGGTTTAGCGCAATAAACCTTATTGAGCTCCTTAAGGGGATGTCATTATCCTATACCGGATACGGGTACTAATACAGATAATCAAATATCATATATTAACCGCTATCACCCAAGATACAGAGTACTCGAGTTAGTATATAACTTTCACCCATAGTAAGTCAAAGTGATATACGAATTAATATATATATCTGAATACTTATTAGTATTAAGATCTTATAAGTCACCGAGATCTTGATTCTTCACTTAAGTCAGATAGAAAAATACATCTCAACTGTGGTCCTATCAATACGTAATGACGTACCAGTATAGACAAGTAGCCAAGACAAACTACTTCCATCTATACTGCAGCCTAAACCAATAACTTGTCCCAGAGTTATTTCGGCTGTGATCATATTATATCTCTTAAGGTTATTCCAATTATATGGTCTTCTGTAATCTACAACACACCATATAATCTACTTATATAGAGATAAAGAACATACATATGCAATCATGAACACAATCAGATAGGAGATTAGATAGTGATCTTAGGAAACATTGTATACAAGCATAAAACGTTCTTGCTTTCAGTATACAAATCCAACACTCCCGCCATCAATGATCACACTACATACCTTGTCTTGAATAAGACATCTCGTGTGAAAGAGGTTCTCCCGCTGCTCTCGCTCATCGGGTTGAGTTTGGACACTCAAGGCTCTCCTAGCTACAAAAAGCTGTCCATTGGGCGCAAAAATCTCCTCACACTCCTCCTCATCATCGGCATCATCCAAATCCTCCAATTTCGGCATATCAGGATCGGTCTCATCACCATCCGTCACGACTTCGCCGTCATCTCTCATGATCATGATTCTCCTGTTCGGGCAGTCACTCATAATATGCCCGAAGCCTTGGCACTTGAAGCACTTCTTATCTCGATTTCGACCATCAGGAGCGGCCGAAATGCCCTGATTTGCTGCACCGGATCCCTCGGGTCGGGACCTAACGAACGGCTTCTTCCCCTCTCTCGGCGGTGCCTCCTTTTTCCATTGATTCCCTTTTGACGAGGAACCACTAGAAACTAGTTGCGATTGCCTCCAATTGCCCTGATTCTGGCGCTGGTTGCTGCTGTTGTTGCCCCTCCTCTTGAGTTGATTCTCGATCTTGATGGCCATGTGAACCATGTCCTCCAACTCAACGTAGTGCTGCAACTCCACCTTATCACGAATATCCCAATGCAAACCAGTCAAGAATCTCGCCATGGTCGCCTCTCGCTCCTCCACCACATTGGCTCGAATCATGGCAACCTCCATCTCCTTATAATACTCATCCACACTCCGACTGCCTTGCCTCAAAGTCTGCAACTTGTTGAAAAGCTCGCGGTAGTAATGATTCGGCACAAAACGCTTCCTCATCACAGCCTTCATCTCCTGCCAAGTCTGAATAGGTGGTGACTCATCCAAAAACACCTAACGGATGGACTCGAATTTATACGAGGTCGTCCTAGGGCGGTAAGGTGACTCAAGTCGTCTCTCAAGGAAGGCTTAGCAGGGCTTCGATCGTGCTACTCACAGGAAACAAGAAAGGAACCTAAACACTCTAATCAAAAACTGGGTCTGACACTCTCTCCGATTAACTAGCGCGTAATAGAAAGGAAACAGTAAAATTATCTAGGCGAGAAATAAATATGAAGCAATAGATCAAGCATAATAACTAGGGTTCTAAGCTAATTAATCTAGAAGCGATAAATAACCTAAAAACGTAAAGCAACATTTATCTAGGCGCATAAAGAAACAATTATCTAGACGATGAAAAACATCAAAAGCATAAATCAAATATCATTATCTAAGTGCTCGATTATCTAGGCAATGCAATAACAAGAAAACTTGTAAAGATTAACTAATCAAAATGAAGAACTTACAATCGATTCAATGAAAACAACGATCTAGCGGAATCCACAAGTATCTAAAATGTTTCTATCTACCTAAACTAAGGGAAAAGGCATAAAATCGCAGGTGGAGGCTGGGAGAAAAATCGGATGGCAATGAAACCCTCAAAATCGGATTTTATAGCAATTTTCGTAACTGTCGGATCTGCCCAGGGACGGCGGCCGCCGTGGGACGGCGGCGCCGTCCCCCCCTTTCGGCCTTTTCTTGAATTTGTGGGACTTTGGCTGGTAAATGGCTGGCGGCGCCCGCCGTGAAACGGCGGCCGCCGTGGGACGGCGCCGCCGTGGGATCCTTTCGCTGAACTTCTAAATTGCTCCAAATGCTGCCGAAAATGCTTGATAACTCATGAATCCTGCACACGACAATAGTACACCCAAAACGATCATCGAGCACGTGAAAGATAGAGCAAAAATACACGAAGCATGCTCGAATGCACAGCAAAAAGACTCACGAATTCATCACAAAATAGGGCTAAACAACCCCCCCACACTTAAATCCTTGCTTGTCCTCAAGCAACAATCACAACATTGACAGGAAATCCACAAACGATTCTTCTCATCAAGCAAACACAAACCAATCCAAGTCTTTCAAGATATCAATGTCCCCAATCAGATGTTCAAAGTTAAGGTTTAAAAATACAACAACAAGGTGATACAACTCAATCCGATCAGACCCAATTCTCCGCTAGGGGTGAATTTCCTAATGCAATTTCCTTTACAATCATATCTCATTCCTTTTTTACATTCTTTCATTTTTCACATTTCACTTTCTCTTTTTTTTTTTGGGGGTCAAGTTATTTTCGCTCTCAATAGACGGGCCATAATTCACGAGATTGAACTTTTGAAGGTGATCCAAAATATTCTCGTGTGGTTTCCCATGCTCATAATGAAGCCATTAGAGGAGCAGAGACCCAGATCTATCAAAAACTCAACAACCAACCAAACAATTCAACACAGAGAATGATATTAGGAATTTGCACTGAAAACACTCCCCCTAACATCTACCGGACAAATCACGTCAAAAGTTGCTCATCAGGGTATTGCACCAAAACCTTAAACTAATTACACTTCATTAGGAACAAATCAATCATGAAAGACAAGGATAACAAACAACACAGACACAATCCAGAATCGCCAGTGAACTACCATCAATCATGCGATGTACTTAAAAACAGGCAAGAAAACAAGAGAAGGGGACCATTCACCCCAACACAATAAAGCCCAAGAACACAACAAGAAGATACCCACCGGATTTACAAATACCAACAAACACCCCCCCACACTTAAAATCTGGCACTGTCCTCAGTGCAAACAAAAAGAGGGGTGAAAGAGGAAACTTCCCTAAATACCGATCCAGTGGTGAGTCTGTAGTGTCCCACAATGTCTGCCTCTCTCTCGTCCAAAGAACAAGCAGTCTCCAACACAACAACTTGCACCAAACAACAAAAGCAACAAAACAAGACACAAACAAAACGAAAGAAAAACGAAACAAGAAAAAGCAAGAAAACATGGGTTGCCTCCCATGCAGCGCTAGTTTTTAAGTCGCCAGCCCGACTAAGAGAAACCCTTAATCAAAATCCGATTGAAGCTCCAGCTGCCTTAGCGCCCTTGTAAACACATCTTCTTGAATTGCAGCTGCGGGTCCTCCAAATGAGCGTTCCATGCTCATATCAGGAGATGGTCCTCTTTCCACCCATCCAAGGAGATCGAGTGACACCACCTCATCGAACTTCTCTTCCAGTAGCAAGGCAGTCAGAAAGCCTTGCTCTATATCACCTTCCTCGTGCAGCTTATCCAGAGATTCCTGCTCAATGTCAGCCTCATCCTGCAAGGTAGCAAGGAATTCCTCCACAGTCTCGTCCTCCTCCTGAAACTTATTAAGGAATTCCTGCATAATGCAATCCTCATCCAAAGCATCAAATGTTTCAACATAAGAGCAAGTTTGAATTAAGGAAGTGGGGGAAGTAGGTTTTTTTATCAAAAACAGAGAATGTTACCGCTCTACCTGCCCCTACCATACTTACAGTTCCCGTACCCACATCAATGCGAGTATGGGTGGTAGCCATAAAGGGTGGGCCAAGTAGCACGAGGTGCCCATTCTCGCCTCTAATCCCTTTTCCCTCATCAAGTACAATAAAATCAGCTAAAACACTAATCCCCCTCACAACCACCTCAACATCCACGACAAGGCCTCGTGGGCTGCTAATGGAGCCGTCAGCTAGCTCTATCTTAACATTCGTGCATTTCAGCTCTTTATTTCCCAATTTCTCAAAAATATCAAATGGCATCAAATTGACTGCCGCGCCCAAATCAAGCATTCCTAAAGCATTTTCAACCCCACCTAAGCTAATATCAAAAATAAAACTACCTGGATCTCCTTGCTTGGGTGGTGGTTGTTCTGGTGCAACAGTGACAGGTGGCAGTGGCTCACTGGGGCATTGGGTAGCCTTGATTGCTTGCACGGCTTTGCTTCTCCATTTTCCCGTGGTTATTGGGGCATTCTCCTTGATTACCGCCACGGCATGAGCTTGATGCGGCTGTTGGTCCTGGTTTGGGAACTTCCCAGTTGGCTGTTCTTGCTGCAACTGATTCAAGGTTCCTGTTAGTTGCCCAACTGTAGTCTCGAGGCGCTTGATGGTAGCACTCTGAGCCTCCATCGCCTGTTTGCTAGCTTGTATAAAAGCTTGCATCTGATCTTCAAATAAGGGGCCTGGAGGTTGGTGCTGCTGAGGTGGGTAGAGTTGCTGCGGTGGTTGCTGTTGCTGATATGGTTGAGGGTAATGCTGCTGCTGAGGGAATGAGGGCTGTTGTTGAGATGGGTAGAACTGCTGCTGGTTCTGATACCCCAATTGCTGTGGAGGTTGGGGGAGCTGATTGCCTTGAATTGAGCCCGACCCTTGGCCAGGAGCTTGATTCCTCCATCCCGAATTCTGCTCATTTCTCCAACCCGAGTTGGAGCTTGGTTGCCCTTGATTAAAGCTGGGCCTCTGTTCAAATTGAGCCCTCCCCGGATAGCTCTGAGCAGCATAGACCTCTGCTCCTCCTTCAGGTGTGGAGTCCCCCATGCGATGGCACGCGTTGGTTCCATGACCAAAATCGCCACATATGCCACATCCTTCTGCTGGTGGCGCGCGAACGGGTGGAGCCTCCACCTGGTTCATCGTGAGGTGCTGTACTTGCCTCATCAAGTCAGCTACCTGCTTCTGAAGCTCATTGTTTGGAGCTACTGAATTCGCTTCAATCCTCCTTCC
Organism: Salvia miltiorrhiza; assembly: GCF_028751815.1. NCBI lineage: Eukaryota > Viridiplantae > Streptophyta > Magnoliopsida > Lamiales > Lamiaceae > Salvia > Salvia miltiorrhiza. The sequence continues at coordinate 12,680,060 of NC_080390.1, read as the reverse complement.
TCTTACCGACTTTTGTTGAGAACTCGCGGCGAGTGTGTCGAAGATCTCTTTGAGCTCATTGGCTGTCTTTCGGGCAATGTTGCCCCCTGCGGTACTGTCCACCATAAACTGTGCCGTCTGAATCAATCCGTCATAGAAGAACTGCATCAACATGACGGGTGCTAACTGATGCTGCGGGCACTGGCGGAGGAGCTCTTGGAATCTCTCCCAAGCTTCGTGGAGAGGCTCGTCGGCTTCTTGCATGAAGTTCATTATTTGAGTCCTAATCTCCTGTGTCTTGTGATTAGGGTAAAATTTGAGCATGAACTTCTCACATGCCTCGCTCCACGTGGTTATGGAGTTTGGCGGCAGGGACAGCAACCACGTCCTCGCCCGGTCTTTGAGTGCATAGGGTAAGCACTTGAGTCTCAACTGATCTTCGGTGAGGTCCAACAGTGGGAAGGTCTGCACTTGAGTGCAGAAGTCACGGATGAACTGTAAGGCGTCCTCACTGGGCATCCTATGAAAGAGCGGTAGCAGGTTTGAGTCGTTGGGCTTCAGATTGTAATTCCGGACTGCTGTGGGAAGCACTATCGCTGAGGTGCTAGTGTTCCCGATGACCGGCCTGAAGAAATCTCCCATGTACTGTACGTTCCGCTCCGCCATGGCTTCTTGGTCAGGATTGGGATGAACTTCTTCTTTTTCTTGCTCACGCCCTTCGCCGTTCTCTAACGGATCCTCTAAGTCAACTGAGCGTGAATCCTCAAAGTCTTCCAGAATGGGGTTGGAAGTGATTCTCTCTTCACAGTCTTCCTCTCGAAACTGTGATTCCACAAGGTTTCTCGAACTGGACTCGGACTCCTCCTCCAGGCTTGAAAGGATCTCACGGGGTCGATGTATGTTGTCGTAGTAAGGTGCGAGCTTTCTCTTCAAGCTTCTATGTCCTTGCATACACAACACGAACAAACAAATCAAACGCACCGGATGGAGAAAATAACCGAGTCAAAAGTAATAAACAAAATAAAAACACGGAAAACAATGCAACACAATCAAATGCCTAAAGCCTTCCCCGGCAACGGCGCCAAAATTTGACTCATCCAAAAACACCTAACGGATGGACTCGAATTTATACGAGGTCGTCCTAGGGTGGTAAGGTGACTCAAGTCGTCTCTCAAGGAAAGCGTAGCAGGGCTTCGATCGTGCTACTCACAGGAAACAGGAAAGGAACCTAAACACTCTAATCAGAAACTGGGTCTGACACTCTCTCCGATTAACTAGCGCGTAATAGAAAGGAAGCAGTAAAATTATCTAGGCGAGAAATAAATATGAAGCAATAGATCAAGCATAATAACTAGGGTTCTAAGCTAATTAATCTAGAAGCGATAAATAACCTAAAAACGTAAAGCAACATTTATCTAGGCGCATAAAGAAATAATTATCTAGACGATGAAAAACATCAAAAGCATAAATCAAATATCATTATCTAAGTGCTCGATTATCTAGGCAATGCAATAACAAGAAAACTTGTAAAGATTAACTAATCAAAATGAAGAACTTACAATCGATTCAATGAAAACAACGATCTAGCGGAATCCACAAGTATCTAAAATGTTTCTATCTACCTAAACTAAGGGAAAAGGCATAAAATCGCAGGTGGAGGCTGGGAGAAAAATCGGATGGCAATGAAACCCTCAAAATCGGATTTTATAGCAATTTTCGTAACTGTCGGATCTGCCCAGGGACGGCGGCCGCCGTGGGACGGCGGCGCCGTCCCCCCTTTCGGCCTTTTCTTGAATTTGTGGGACTTTGGCTGGTAAATGGCTGGCGGCGTCCGCCGTGAAACGGCGGCGCCGTGGACGGCGGCCGCCGTGGGACGGCGCCGCCGTGGGATCCTTTCGCTGAACTTCTAAATTGCTCCAAATGCTGCCGAAAATGCTTGATAACTCATGAATCCTGCACACGACAATAGTACACCCAAAACGATCATCGAGCACGTGAAAGATAGAGCAAAAATACACGAAGCATGCTCGAATGCACAGCAAAAAGACTCACGAATTCATCACAAAATAGGGCTAAACAGGCGGCTCATTGTTTCTCCTCCTACTCGTCACCATCTGATCCCACCAAACAAGTGCATAATCGGAGAACTCAATTGCTGCCAACTTCACCTTCTTAAGCTCTGAATAGTTGTGGCAATCGAACATAAGCTCCACCTTTCTCTCCCAATCAAGATACAATTCTGGGTCATTCTTCCCTTGGAAGGGAGGAACGTTCATCTTGATGTTGCCCAGATTGTTATCCTGCCACGTTCTGCCGCCATCATCCTCTTCCTCAAATCCTGTATCATCTACATGCTCCTCATACGGACGGTGGAATCGACCTCCGCCACCACCACGGCCTCCTCGCCCGCGTCGGCCTCCTCGTGTGAAATTGGTCTCTCGAGAAAGAGACTGCTCCATCAGTTCGATCTTGTCGTACACTCCCTCAATTTCTGAGTGTAGCATCTTGCCAAATTCTGAGCGAAGTGCCTCCACCACGAGTTTTAACTGTGGATCCATAACAGGGCCATCGCTCAAAACCTGTTCATCTTTCTTAGACATATTAACACAGACAGAAAAAAAAACAAGAAACGGTTAGTGAAACAAGATAAAAGGACCTCACCACCTCACAAACACTCGTGTATCACTCAATATGAAATCACTCAGCGCTCGTGTATCACACTCAAATCACGGCTTTTTCCCTCTAATAGTCTCACCACTCTTGCCTTTTTCCGCTCAATTTCTCTCTCAAGGAATCAAATTCCCTCAATCTACCAACTGAACGCAAAAACCAACTGCACCAACGAGCTAGCCAAACTGTCTCAACGAGAGCACTCAACGAAACGTCCCACAAGAGACCACACCAACAACACTAAACGGACACGAAAAGGGTGGGAAACCCCCAAAAGAAAACGAAAACAACCAAAAACGCAGACTGAACAACCCAAAAAGTACTGCGCAGAAATAGGCTCAAAACGCTCTATACTACCCAAGGACTCCAGAAAACACAACGAGAAATAATCGAAAACCGGAAAAAGTGTACGCAGAAACTTCCCCGAAAGGCTCTATACTACCCAAGGACTCCAGAAAACACAACGAGAAATAATCAAAAACCAGAAAAAATGTACGCAGAAACGGCCCCAAAAGGCTCTATACGATGCCAGTGAACTGTAGGAACAAGATGCTGCAATAATTTTTTTTTTTCGGACCCTAACAGACTGAACACAACGCGGCTCTGGTGCCAAATGATACGATCCTTGTCGATCGATCGAACACAACGCACGCGGAAGACTGAACTTGAACGGAAAGGATGGAAATCCCAAAACCTCTGGATCTAACCCACGGAATGATTTAGGCGAACGGATCCCTAAACCCCAACGTGAAGTTGACGCAGCAACTCGGGGACGCTGAATGACACCCGACGAGGGTTGGTTGACTCGCCGTTACGTCGATAATTGAATTCGTCTTGGAATAATCAAGAGGAATTCGGAATTCTCAAGAGAGAAATAAAACTCACAAGTTTATTGATAAAAGTAGGCTGATTTTCGTCCAACATGTAGCAGCCATATATATAGGCAAAACTAAACCTAGTCTAATAAGGAAACAACTTAAAAATAAGCCCTAATAGGCCAAACAAGGCCCTTACTTTAAAAATCCGAAAATTAACAAGGCATTTAAACTAATGGGCTGCGAAATAAAGCTAAATAAATAAAAATTGAAGTCTTTCACACTTCGGCCCACTCGCACGTAATAAGATTAATCAAACACGGGCTCAATTCGCCAACTCCACAATCTCCAATTGGCTTCTTGATCAACTCTTGCTTCCAAACTTCTTCAACTAAGATCATCAAGCTCTCCTTGAACTTCTTGGCTCGAGCTCTTGTAACTGGACCAACAGGAACATGCACCGGGTCTTGCACCAACGAACCTTGGGCTGCATCATAATGTTTCAGATAGTTCATTTTGTATGTTTTAAACATGGTACAACTGAAAACATATTGAAAATCGTTAAATTTAATCATAAATACAACTACACATCGGTGGCCGTACCCTTGCACGATCGACGTGTGTGACCAGACCCGCCACAGAGACCACACGTTTTGGGTGCTCGTTTCTTGCGACTACTTGATGCCTCCGCTGTTGATGTGCTTTGAGTCGGCCTTTCACTTGCGGATCGAACTCGAGTTTCCTTTGGACGACCAGCTTGTCGCCGAGAGAGATTTGGTAAAACAAGCTTAGATGCAATTTCGAAAGGAATATTCCAATTCTCTATGGGAGGCAAGTGATTAACGTCACCAGAGTATGTGTCAACTAGTGAACTGCTCCAGTAGTAAGAGTGCACGTAATCCTCCACTGACTCGTTCGCCTCACTGCAAAACAAACGATTATATTTATTGATCATTTAATAATGGTAATTGTGTTCATGAATAGAAATGACATACGTACTGGCTGCAATCGCATGAGAACACGGCATCTGGTCCAGGTCGAATTCGTTGCATTCACAGCTCTGCTCTTGAAGGTCAACCATATAATGGCGACCACTCGCACGAATCCTGTATTTTCCCTCGGTGGTCCTCTTGGCTGTGTAACGACGACTTTTTACAAGTTCTGCACTGAGCTTCTGTTTTGCCTCCGGAGTCAGATTTTCATCGCTCTCTTGTGCGGCCGCAAGCCTGTCGTTGAACCACTGCTCGATAACTAATCTGATTGCCTCCAACATCGAGCAGATGGGAAGACACCTGGCCCACAACAAACGTGCATTAAAACTCTTGGCGGCATTGGATGTAAGGAAACTGTAACGGGACACAGGACATTGTGATCGTGCCCACTTCTCCGGTCCTACGCGCAACAACTTCTCGTACGCCTTTGGCTTCAGAGCAGCCATGGCTGACATAGCACGCGTGTAATTTGATTGCTCATAGGCGTATGCAGCTTGGCAGAGAAGCTCAGCAACACCGGGCCTGTAACCCTTGATCTTGTTCAACAAGTGGTAGTAGCAAATACCGTGAGTAGCATTTGGAAACTCGCTCTTCACAACATTAGCGATGGAGACATGCGCATCAAATACAATAAGTAAGTTCTCGGGCTCGCCGAAAGCTTGTCTCAGATGTGACATAAACCACTTCCACGACTCATCATTCTCGATCGGACCGACACCGATCGCCAAGGGAAAAACTGCCTCGTTTCCGTCTTTTGCCACAGCAACAAACAAAATGCCACTATTTTTTCCCTTCAGGTGTGTGCCGTCAACCACAATCACTGGTCGAAGGTGAAAGTAGAAAGGTGAGATGGAAGCCGCAAGAGCAACAAACAAATGTTTGAACCGACAGTCTATGTCTACTTCCAAACCAATCAAGGTGCCAGGATTCGCTTCCCTCAGGGCATACAGATATCTTGGGAGCAGGAGGAACGAATCATCAACTCGACCGTATATCATCTCCATCCTGAGATTTCTTGCACGCAGCGCGACATCATATTTGATTTTGATGCCGAAATCGCGTACTAACTCCGCCATGATGGAGCCATGATGGATTTTGGCTTAATGACCTCTCCATCATCGCGTATTCTGTTTGCCACATACGCTGCAACCACCTTCGAGTGCGCCTTGATTTTTTTAGCTGTGCGCAAGTCCCCTTCGCATGAATGCTCTTTCAACTTACGCACTCTCCACATCCCTCGGCCGTGACTAGACACACGAAGATCAAAATTGCACTTGTCAGAGTGCTTGCACGAGAAATAGACCCGTCCCGGATCTGAGCGGACAACTTTTGTCTCAGTGCCTCGCTTCATGTTCCACAAACCAACAGCAATGATCAGGTCGTCTTTGCTGTTGTAAAAAGAATTTTTCTGCAGATCATCAACTCTAGAAGGGTCACTCTCGCGAGCAACCAGCGAAGCCGAGGCGTCCACTGGAATCAAGGGAACTAACCAATTAGTTAGATCACGGGTCTCGGCTGTCGGATCTCCGTCACGTGTTGTACTTTGTCGGATCCAACCTGCTCGCTCGATCTCCGTGAAATCGATTAGATCGTCGTCTAATAAATCCTCAGAGGCATCAGAAGCAGTGCCCACCTCGAGCGCAGGGTCAAATTCTTCGTCATCTTCTTCAGAATCATCATCGTCTCCTGATGCAACTGAGGCTTCAGCTTCGTGCTCAGGTTCATCATCTATCCGCACCTTGTTCAATCTCCCACATACTTCATTAACCCTTTCGGTTTGATTCCATGCAGATTCGTCTAGCGGTTGTCCATCCCATGTAAAATATTATCGTGGAAGCGAGCTCTGGACACCATGAAACGACGTATGATGATACGGCGTCTCATACTGACTGCATTGTGCTTCATCTACGTGGCCCGAAGGCTGAGCAAAATCAAAAGTAGGGATGTAGGCTTCTTCAATCGGACCGTTGTAGTGCTCAACGTACACCATGGGATAGTCGGCAGTTGCCAACAAGGCTTCCACATCATCGTCTGTGGTCAAGCCACATTTCGTCTCCCTACCAAATAGATTGGTCGCCAAATAATACAATTGGTAGCTCGAGCTCAACGAATGCGTCCTCATAATATTGTTGATGCTGCACATCAGGCTCTCAATAGTTTCGTTGAGGAGGGGAAGGACCTCTGTAGCCCCACCAACATAGTATATACCATCGACGACTCCGTTGTATCTCACATATATGTATCTAACGAATTCCATCTATAAAAACACATAAAATGTAGTATTAAAATATGCATAAACGCTTTAAAAATTCACACTGAACCATAACAAGCAAGTAGCCACCAGAAAATCATTGGCCGGCGGCACTAGCCGCTGACCACCTAGTGGGCGGCGGCTAGTGTCGCCGGCTAATGATTTTTCGGCGGCTACTTGCTTTTTAGTGTTTAACACAATCACTTAGTGTTATCTCATACAATAACATCTTGTATTTGTAAATTAATAATTTATTCTCATAAATATAACATAAAACATTCAAACTATTAATTACACAAACAATATATGAGAAAATCACCTCTTCAAGTAGAATTTGAACACCAATTGCACCACCTATCGCACAAACTGAAGGAATATTAAATTGAATTAACGTTCCACTTTGTCCGATGATCGTTTCTTGGTTATTATTAATTTATCATACAACGATTAATTCCTAACATGCTCCTATGAATTTAACAGCTGCACACAGGTGTTAGAAAATACCTGAAGAATTCCTAAGAATTCGTCAATCTGTCGCTGAACAGGTCAGCCAACTTCAACGCTCCATTTGACCCCTCAAACGACCTCCAATCGTATTTTGTGAAGTAATACGACTTCTTCGTCTTCGAAAGAGCTTTCCGTGGCCGCCTGTTTCACCTCAATCGGACTTCTGTAGAGGAAGTTATGACCGTTTTACGGAGACTGCCAGAACTTGGTTTCCTGCGAAAATCTGACTCCAGCTCTGATCTTCTCGACTGTATCCCGCTCAATTCCCAACGTTGGATGGACAACGAGCTATGGAAATTCCCAAGACAGAATGGCCACACACGTTTCCTGCGCCTCCCTCTGCTCTCAAAACCCTAATTTTTATCAGTGTGTTTTCCTGAGAGTTGACAGCTGTATTTAATAATACAGAAAAGAGGAGGAGGCGCCACTTTACATGTGAGGGCCGAAAATTCTGTCTTCTTGGGCTAGGAGACATTGGGCCAGCCCAGGGACCAGATACAAGGAATAAAGATGGGCCACAAATAAATTAATTTATCCATGGTCAGCCCAGACCATAATTAATTTATAAATATCAGTTCATTCCACTAGAGAACCGATACTGACTTACCCCTTTATTGCCGGTGATGAGTCGGGGCTTGTATTTAGACTTATTAAATCTCCGTATTTAAAATATCCGACATCCATTAATTAATTAGAGCTCTGACAACTTAAATTAATTAATCTCTTAATAATTCCTTAAGTAGTACCACTCAAACTTTATTATTACGCCTGAACTTAATCAACCTGCAGGGTTTAGCGTAATAAACCTTATTGAGCTCCTTAAGGGGATATCATTATCCTATACCGGATACGGGTACTAATACAGATAATCAAATATCATATATCAACCGCTATCACCCAAGATACAGAGTACTCGAGTTAGTATATAACCTTCACCCATAGTAAGTCAAAGTGATATACGAGTTAACATATATATCTGAATACTTATTAGTATTAAGATTTATAAGTCACCGAGATCTTGATTCTTCACTTAAGTCAGATAGAAGAATACATCTCAAACTGTGGTCCTATCAATACGTAATGACGTACCAGTATAGACAAGTAGCCAAGACAAACTACTTCCATCTATACTGCAGCCTAAACCAATAACTTGTCCTAGAGTTATTTCGGCTGTGATCATATTATATCTCTTAAGGTTATTCCAATTATATGGTCTTCTGTGATCTACAACACACCATATAATCTACTTATATAGAGATAAAGAACATACATATGCAATCATGAACACAATCAGATAGGAGATTAGATAGTGAACTTAGGAAACATTGTATACAAGCATAAAACGTTCTTGCTTTCAGTATACAAATCCAACACAAACCACTTCTCAAATCTTGAGGGTTTCAATTTCTCAATTTTTTTAACTCAACTCACGAATCTACGAGTATTTGGATTTATGTTTTCTCATTCACAAATGCATGCAGCTCTATTATAGACTAATATTAGATTCCTTTGTACAAATTCACGTGAAATGTATTGTTCATTCATTCAGTACACTTCAATCTATTATTCAATGTGCAATGAAATGCATGCAGAAAGTGAGCATTAAAGCCTCATTACAATCCAAATTTGTGCAGTCACCTTATCTCTTATTTCATGTCGACATGTACTTTTTTGACTAAAAAATTAACAAAAAAATAGAAATACACAAAAAAGGATACATATGTTACTTTCAAACATTCATAACAAAGTAAAATATTTTACAACCATATGTATTACGTCAAAATGATATTTTTTTCCCAAAAAAAATTTTAGCCGCCACGAAATCGTAGCCGGCGTCACTGGCCGTGGGTGAAAATTTTCACACGGCTAGTACGACCGGCTATGATGTTCTGGCGGCTAATCTTTTTTTAGCTCTAAAATATTGTTTTGTTTAAAGTCCAGGAGTTTCAAATGTTTTCTTCAAAAATAGCCTATTATTTTATGTGTTTACTGTATTATTTTATGTTCAATCAAATCATGCATAAAGTGAGTATTATTACCCCACTATAATCCAATTTTTTGCAGATTCAGTATCTCTCATATTTCACATCAATGTATACTTCTTGTACTATAAAAAAACAAAATTAAAAATTTAAATAAAAACTCTAAATTAAGGTATTCGTGTTATAATATAACATTACTAAGAGGGCTAAAAAATTCACTACTATGTATATTATGCAACAAAAATATATTATGAAACAAATGGCGTAATTAGCCGCGGAATTTCATAGCCGAAAAGAGTACCGGCGGCTACTGTTCACGGCTATGAATTTCCGGCGACTAATTACGCCATTGGTTTCAACATATTTTTTTTGTTGCATAATATACATAATAGTGAAATTTTTAGTCCTTTTACTAATGTTTTTATAACACAAACGTAAGCTAATTTTTTTTATAATTTTTCAAACATACAGTATACATTACATTGTGAAAGTGACGTGAGTTGGGCAATTATTGTCTCTTCATCATATTTTGAACCAAATCCATTGTGAAAGTGATGTGAGTGGGACCTTTTACAAAAAACCAAGCATGTCAGGTGAAGACTTTTTGACTTTGGGGTTGGGTGGGTAGTTTTGTAAGACATCTTATAAAAGTGGGTAGATTCCCCTATTCACAGATATATATATATATATATATATATATATATATATATATATATAGGATCAAGTTAAACAGAGAATTATTATTTCATTTTGAACAAATTTAGTACATTTTACGAACATGTCAATATAACTAACGAACAAACGTATTTGGTAAAAAAAAAAAAGAGAAAAACTCGCCACAAGCAGGATTCGAACCTGGGGCAAATTGTTGTTCATGCGGTACATTGATTTGTTCATCAAATTTATACATCTGTTCGTTTTTGTTTCACGAATTCTCTATTCTCTAAATATTGAGCATTATCTGTTTAACCTTTCTCTATATATATAGGGTCAAGTTAAACAGAGAATTATTATATATTTCATTTTGAACAAATCTATACATTTTACGAATCTATATATATGTGCGCACGAGATATATGTGTGCGCGCGCTCGCGCGTGTGTGTCTGTGTGTGTGTAATATGACCCCTTATTAAGTAATTAATAATCTTCACGTACTATCAATAAACATTTACTATATTTTCGTAGCTATTAGTAATATATTTTACTCATACACTATGTTAGGTCCCGGAAGGTCTCGAATAAGTGTATGGGGGGAGGGGGAATACACTTATAGGCTATTTTAAAACTTAAGACAAACCAACACAACCTTTGACAGTAAAAGAGTTCAGTAAAACTTCGGTTGGTGACTGATACTGATTCTCTCTTCAGTAAAGAGTTATCAGTTATAACTGATATGCGTTAGGCTTCAGTCAGGTTTGTAAAACAGAGGAATGTTATGAATCTTACTGACTATCCGAAGATTTATCAGTTAGACTAATAACACTGACAGCGAAAAACTTTACTTAAGAAATAGCCCTTGTGATTAAGTTGTCAAGATTTAGTTTGACTTTGCAGTTAATCAGTTTCAGTTATAAAGAGCTTGCTCACAGATAAGAAAGTAAAGACTGAAAGCGATAAACGACAAAGGGATTTTTACGTGGTTCGGAATCCAATTCCTACATCCACGGTTAGTTGATCACACTAACAAACACTCTGGGCTTGTGCTTACGGGTGCATAGCAAACCGAAACAACCGAAGATCTAATCTCCAGCACCAACACACTGGGTTGGATTTCTCACTCTTAGCTTCGCTGAGACAAAACATATGTCTACCCTGCGACTGCCAAGATCTCACGGAGTCAGAGCACTAGTCTGAACTCCTCTCGGCTCAAACACTTCGAATCAGTTAGAAGGAGGTTCGAAAACTTGCCAACTAGATTACAAAGAACAAGCTCTCTGTAATCAGTTACTTAGGCTTTGGATATACAATATTTGTCTAAGGTTCTAAGAGAATGTGTGTAATCAGTAGTGGACTGATTTTGACTTTGTGATTCTTTTCTTCGATTCAAACTTTGGAAGGCTTTGATTTGCTGAGTAACGAATTCGGCAGCGTTTCAGCTTATGTATTTGAATCGGTGAAGATTGAAGTGATCATCGAGCTCTATTTATAGGAGAGGTCTTGAATAGATCCGTTGGCGGAGAAGGTCTTCAAGAATTCATCCGTTGGAGAGAATTTCGAACTTAGCTGAGGCTTCAATCTTCGAGGTTCCTTGTTTGATGAGAACGACTACTAAGGAGCAGGAGATAGGACATCTTTGAAAAGGTAGTCACCAAAAAGGAATGCTCTGCAGAGAAATAACGATCCTTGAAATTTCTGCATTTAATACGGCTGTACTTTGGGAGTGCGTGGCTTCCTTTTAACTTTGGAGGTTCAGTCCGAGGAAGAATGTTAACTAATACTTGACTTTAGTATCAGTCCGCTGAATCCACGTGGCCCGCATTAATGAATCAGTTCGAAACTGATCCTTCAGTTGAGAAACTCGTCAGTCAAACATCAGTGTTTGACTCTGCCTTTAATCGCTACATCAGTCGAGTTTTTCAGTCTTCAGTCTTCAATCCTCCGGTCTTCAGTCTTCAGAGTAGCTAAACTAGAAAAAGAACTCTAACACTTGAGTTCGAAAGTTCTAGTCTATTACAAAGAAACCTTAACGATTTTAATATCATCAAAATTAGGACAATGATATTGCACTAAGTTCCCAACATACTATCTGATATATCATACATTGAATTTAGATTTATTAGTTACCACCAAAAGAATGATATTTTCTTTCTTTTATTTCCAACGTATTTTGCCTTTTCTAATTGTCGTTTATGTAGAATTGTCAAAAAGTTATAGTACCTTCTTTTTAAATCAGACAAAACCAAAGTATTTTTCCAAAATCCCAGAATTAAAATATTCAACTAAGAAAAAAAAAGTTCGTAACAAGAAGACACACAACGAAAGAAAAAATAGCACGTTGTTCTTAAGGGCTATTAAATCTATATTTCATAACTTTTTGAAACCAAACCAGAAGTATAGATATTTTATGCTAAATGCATGAACATTTCAAATTATTCGAAAGTAGAAAGTAAAAGTAAATATTCGAGTTTGAAATGAAATAATTGCACCAATCTCTAATTTATTTTGAAAATGGGGTCTAATTCCACCGAAAATACCAATCTTTTATATGATTAAAATTCAGCAAAAATAAATAAAGTTGATTTGAAATTTTTAATTAGCTAGATTTTATTAGGGCTGCATCTGCAAATCTGCACACGCCCATAAAATTGGTTATTTATAAATTTTGGGATTCTCAAATTGACCCGTTGGGCGTTATCTAAATTTCGTCGGCTGACGGCCCACTATGAGTCAATGACTAGACATGGGCTTAATGCACAATTAATTCTATTTTATTTTGGGTAATTCTATTCATATAGCCCCCATTTACTCAGTATAGCCCCCTTTAAAATAATAATAAATAATTAAATATAAATTTACTATTTCATTCTATAATTTATAATCCCATAATTAAAAACTTCATAATCCATAGCCCCCAAATTAAAATCTCTACAACACATAGCCTCAAATAACATGATCTTTTCCACGCCACAAAACAAATTTCAACACCATCGAGCCGTAAAGAAATTCCATTAAAACTTCAAAAATTCACGCTGTCTGGCAAAGGTCAGAGAAAGTAGAAACTGAGCGAGAATGGGAGAGCAAACTATGCCAATTTATCAAAAAAGCTACAATAAATAAAACTCAACACAATATTGAAGAGCATATCCTATTCGAGTATAGCCCATAACACTTTTGGGGAACCTATTCCACGTCTTCCATAGTTAAAGTTTGAACACTTTCTATAAAACCCAAAAGCCCCCCCCCCCCCCCGTGTTTAATACTCCCTCCGTCCCAACTTTTTGTATCCACTTTTAGTAGTAAATACTACTAAAAGTGGATACAAAAAGCTGGGACGGAGGGAGTATGAAAAATCTTAAGCAAGAGCAAAATGTTAAACCAGTAGGGAAACGCTGTAACATGTTTCAAGAAAATCGAGCAGAAATCATCAACCTCGTAATATAAATTAAATATCCAAACTTTGAAAATTTAGATGACACATCAGAATTTATAAATAGAGAAATAGAGATGAAAAGATTGCAGAAACAACTATCGTACAAAGTGAAATACAGAAAAATAAAACTTTTGGGGCTATGACTATGAGCTATTGGATATTTAATTTAGGGGCTAGTAAATTTATAATTATTTATTATTATTTATTTTAAATCGGAGGCTATACAGAGTAAAACGGGGGCTATGAATAGAATCACCCTTTATTTTCACCTTTTTTGTGTTTTTTTTTTTTTTTCTGCTCCAATTACTACTATCTTAATAATTGAATAAAAAAGCCTTCTAAAATTTTTTTGAATAAAAAAGGTATCGACGAAAGCCCAAGATAATCTAAAATATATCTATACTATATTAAAAAGCTAACTTCCAATTTGAAATCAATTTCAAAATTGAGTGGTAATGTTGTAGTTATAATTTTTATAATAAAATTGAAGGTTTATTTTGTAAACTACTTTTTTTATCTTCTTTTTTTTCTTTCTAAAATTTAAAAATTCGACTAATTATAAAATACTAGTACGTGACCCGTCGAAATTCGACGGGGTCTATTAAAATATAAATTTATGAAAATTTTAATGTATTTTTTGGTTCATGAATTTTTTCACTAAAATAAAAAATTTAATGAAATTATTTTAAAGTAGAAAATTATTTATTTGAAATTGACCGATCTAATTTAAATATCTTATGAAATTTATATGTAAGCAGAGTTTCAATCCAACTTTGTTGTGATTTTTAAGGGATCTGTAGTCTTTTTCTATAGTAGTTTTTTTATTCCTAATATACAGTAGGTATTAGAGGCAAATTAAGATATAATAAATTTTAAATCGTGTTCATTAAAGTATTATTGATTAAGGGTATAGATTAGTTCTATATTCTTATCTTAAGAGTGATTTTTATTTTAACCCAATTAAAGTATTATATACGTTAGAGCCTGAATTGGTCTGTGATGGGGAGTAATATATGCGGAGCAGAGGAATGAACGCGGACAAAGGACTTATTAGGGTCAGAGGAACGGACCTCGCCAGAGGAACGGTCATTGCCAGAGGAATGACCTTCGCCAGAGAAATGACCCTCGCCAGAGGAATGACCTTCTCCAGAGGAATGACCCTCGCCAGAGGGATGGCCTTCATCAGAGAAATCATCAAAGATAAAAGGGTGATTTGCCTACGCACCAGAGCAGAGAAATCGCCCGCCTACGGGCAAATTTACTACTATGCCCTCAACCACGCGGGGAGCATGTTTTTAGAGATGAAGTTACTATTTTACCCCTAACATGTAATCTATAAATACTCATGCACCCGTATCTTGTAGACACACGCTCTCTCTCAATACTACAGCAATTTTCTTCGACTCTCAAGCAATTCAACTTTTTCTTCTCACGATCAAACGCTAGGTAAAATTTGTGGATTAGATTAGGTGTTGATAAAATATTTTATCAGCTGGCGCCGTCTGTGGGAAACAAATGAGTTAAGGCATGAGTTCCGACCGCCTGCGCATGCAGATCTGTAATTGCGACCGGATTTGCGTGCGCAGGCCCCAATTGATCCGTTATTTCGAAAACCCAAGTGAATCTGGACCGATAAATCTATTTTTCGTTCTGATCTGTCTATAAACTCATAAGATCCGTGGTTTTTTGTGGTTTTCCTCGCATGTGCATGTCGGGAAAGCGGTTGAGGTTGAAAATCGGGTGTTGATTTATGGTTATATTACATGTTGTCATGATAATTGTGTGCGATTATTGTGTTTTCTCGCATAATTTCTATTTTTCTGACGAATCTAACATGTTTCATTTACGATCTTTTGATTGACGCTCTATTTTTCGTGTTTTTGGGTTTTCATGGTTGATTTATTGACTCCGAATTTGTGGGGAAATCTCCGTCGTCCTCTCTGTCTATGTTTAAATCCGTGTCCTGGGTTTATTTCCTAGTGCACGGGGGTATTTCGAAATGGATTTCATCATGGCCTTCGCGCCAGTGCACGGGATATCTTATATTGCGGATTCCTCTGACAAAAGGGTGGTTCGATTTGTTTTTATGGAGGTTTTTTCTCATATTTTTCACATGTAGGTACTATGGATTCTTCTGAGGCTCGCCGCACTCTCGAGAAGGAGTTCGACAACACTGGGCTCAGCTCTGGTGCTCGTACTGAGATACCCACCTCGTTGCTCAATAGTCTGCCAGCCAGCACTGTTTTCACTACACCGTCGGGTTTTCTCAACACTTCTGCTACCCCGCTGACGGGTCAGAACATCACTCCCCAGAGATCTGCTCTGGTAGCCACCAGATCTGAACTGCAGGGTCTGGTCCCTACGTCTGGTAGCGATCCGCTGAACTTCGTGTTAACAGAACAGATGATGGTTCTGCTTAATTATGCTGTTGTACGCCAAGCACTAGGGACTCCGTTGCTATCGACAGTCCCCGCCACGACTCCTCTGCTGGGAATGCTCAACCAATAGGGCACCGACATTCCACCTCCCGCTGCCCTCGAGGTGAACGACCAACTCGCCAACAAACAGTCCACATTGCCTAAGGAAACCCAGAGGTTCCCTGTTGAGAGGGAACCGGAAAGGAGGCCAGAGGGGAGCCGCGTCATGCTGAGTAGCATTATCAGGAACGCGAAACTAAAAAACTAAGTGTCGCAACTGAAAAACCAGCTCAAGGATCTGGAGGATACCCTGCGAGAGAAGTCTCAAAGGGTCGAAATGGTACAGAGGTCAAAGAGATCTCACAGGGCAGAGAAATCATACCGGTCAGAGAAATCACATCGGTCAGAGAGGTCACATCAGACTAGAAGGTCAGAGGGATAGGAGCAGGAGTACTCCTCTGGCAAGCAGGAACACAAGGTCCATAAACGCCATCACGCTCATAACTCGCCAAAGGACAGGAGGGAGCGTGGGAGGAAAAAAGGGAGACAAGCGCGCCAGAACATCAAGGGTCTTGACCACCACCAGTCGGAGTCCATTCTCCGCTGATATCTTGGCGGATACTTTGCCAAGGAGTTACAAGCCTATAGCATTGGATTATGACGGTACCACCGACCCGGGGGTGCACCTCAGCCGTTTCGAGGGTTTAGTAACGTTACACATGTACACAGAGGGCATCAAGTGCCGAATATTCTCCACCACTCTTACTGGACCTGCCCAGCTGTGGTTTGGAACGCTAGCCCCAAACTTCATTCACTCCTTCGAGGACTTGAGGACACGTTTTCTGAGACAATTCGCGAGCTCGCGAAGGGTAGGGAAGTCAGCCATCTCTTTAATGGACATCAAATAAGATCAAAATGAAACACTACGGGAGTACACTACCCGGTTCAATCTCGCTGCTCTGGAGGTGCCAGAAGCGGAGTCACAGATAAAGAATTGCGCCTATGTCCGAGGGTTGAAGCCGGGGCTCTTTTTCGATGAACTTCAAATCAGACCAGCTCGGAATTTTGATGATATCATGGCAAGGTTACCAGGGTATTTACAGTTGGAGGATGTCCGAATGGCGCGAAAGGCTGAAAATGAAAAACATAAGGCTAAAAGAGCAGAAGCTGTACCGGAGCAGAACAACAGGAGTCAGGACCGGGCACCCTTCAGAGGGCTGCCCCCGAGGGTTCTTCCGCCTCCAACAGAAGTGCCACCTCGCCAATAGCGCACTGTAAATGAAGTCAACCGTTTCGACGAATACACCCCCGTGAATAAGCCACAAGAAGAAATCTTCCATTTGGTTAAGAATTAGCCATTTTTTCAAGCACCGAGCACTTATAGGGACGGACAGCCACAGCAGGGGCCCAAAAACAAGTTATGTGAATACCACAATGCCTATGGGAATTACACCCGATACTGTGGACACCTCATGCATCAACTAGAACTCTTAGTACGCCAAGGCAACTTGGACCAATTTATCGCTAGAGGAA
This sequence comes from Salvia miltiorrhiza, assembly GCF_028751815.1. NCBI lineage: Eukaryota > Viridiplantae > Streptophyta > Magnoliopsida > Lamiales > Lamiaceae > Salvia > Salvia miltiorrhiza. The sequence continues at coordinate 12,662,823 of NC_080390.1, read as the reverse complement.
ATGAGGGTCAACGGCAGCCGCCGCAGAGAAACGACCATCGACAGGATCAAGGGAATGATCGGGATCGACGCCCGGAGGAAAACCGCGATCAACATAGAGGAGCCGTGCAGGGTCGGGCACCTCCCCACCCGCCCAGAAGGGAGGTGCACATGATTTTCGGTGAGAATGGGATACCAACTTCCAATCGGGCTAAGAAACAAGTAGTGCGGGCGGTAAGATCAGGGTATTATCCCAAACAGGTAATGGAGATCACAGGTGCGGCGGAGGAGCCGGCCATCAGCTTCGGGGCAGAAGACCTGCGAACGCTCATGTACCCCCACGACGACGCATTGGTCTTCACAACCGATATAGCATCTTGCTTTGTACATCGCGTGTTTGTAGATTCAGGGAGCGCGGTGAATATCTTATACTTGGAATGTTTACAAAATATGGGGATTGACGCTAATATCGAACCCACGAATGCCCCTTTGTTTGGATTTGGGGGGGGGGAAATCGTCATGCCGCTGGGATTCGTAGAGCTATCGGTCACCCTCGGAAGGGCGGATGCTTGCAAAACTAGGATGATACGATTCCTAGTGGTAGATATTCCAAAACCTTCTTATAATGTGATATTCGGGCGCCCTGCTCTGATGGCATTCAGAGCAGTTATCTCAATGTTCCACCTGAAGATGAAATTCCCCATCGGAGGGGGAAGAGTGGGAGAAGAATGGGGTGACCAGAAAATGTCAAAGAAGTGTCATGTGCGGATGCTTACGCATTCCTCAGGGCAGAAAAGAGAAAGGGTAGTAGAGGGACCGGACACCCGGAAAAAAGGGGAAGGTAGGCGACGTCGCTGCTCTGGCAGAGGAACGACGAGAATTGATGGAGCTGCTAAATGATCGGGATGACACAGAGAAATCCGCTCTAGTATCCACCAGTGACGTATGCAACATGATCGAATTATTTCCAGGAAGAGAGGGTTTTCAGACCAAAATCGGGCCATTTATGAATGAGCAGGTTAAAGAAGAATTAATCAGTTGCCTCCAGAGGAACGCGAACGTGTTTGCATTCAGCACAGCCGATTTAAAGGGTATCGATAGAGGGTTGGCAGAACATCGTCTCAACGTGAATCCCAACGTCATACCGGTGAAGCAAAGAACGAGACACTTTGGAACTGAAAAGGACGCCGCAATCAGAGAACAAGTACATGGGCTACTGGACGCAGGCTATATCGAGGAAGTGCAATACCCAGAACGGATTTCAAATGCTGTAATGGTGGCAAAAAAGACGAATACTTGGCGCATGTGCGTAGATTACAGGGACTTGAATGCTGCTTGTCCGAAGGACCATTATCCTCTGCCGAGGATTGATCAGCTTGTGGACTCTACCTCAGGCTGTGCCCTGTTGTCAATGATGGACACTTACCAGGGATATCACCAGGTTAAGATGCACAGAGAGGACATCGCTAAAACGGCCTTCGCCGTCTGTTGCGGGGTTTTTGGTTGGAGAAGCATGCCGTTTGGTTTGAAAAATACGGGAGCTACGTATCAGAGGATGATGGAGAAAATATTTAAAGAACAACTCTCAAAGAACATTTCGGTGTACATGGATGACATGCTGGTGCGCAGCATCAGAACAGATGATCAATTCTCTGACTTGGAGGAAGTCTTCACGGTCATTAAAAATCACCGGCTTATGCTTAACCCAGCGAAATGTACCTTTGGGTCACAACTGGAAAGTTCTTGGGATACAAGGTTACCCCGGCGTGAATCGAAGTTAATAAGGATAAGGTTAAAGCCATCATGGATATGACACCACCTAGAGGGATCAAAGTGGTACAGACTCTGAACGGGCGTATCACTGCTCTGAGCAGGTTCATCTCACGATCGGCAGAACGGAGCTTGCCATTCTTTAAAATTCTGAGGAAGGGGACCAAATTTCAGTGGATAGCGGAATGTCGAACAGCCTTCGACGATCTTAAAGCATACTTGGCAGAGCTCCCAACTCTGACCAAGCCAATTCCGGATGAAGTATTATACTTATACATAGCAGTGGGAGAAGAATCAATCAGTTCCGTACTTATCAGAGAAGAGGGGAATCATCAAAGGCCAATTTACTTCGTCAGTCGGGTGATTCAAGGCCCCGAGTTAAATTATTCAGAAATCGAAAAGGCTGCTCTGGCAGTCATGGTTACGGCCCGGAAGTTGAGGCCCTACTTTTTGTCACATCGGGTAGTGGTGCGAACTGCATTACCCTTTAGACAAGTGCTGGGGCGGCCGGATTTGTCAGGACGAATGGTGAAATGGGCTGTGGAATTAGGGGAATACGACGTGGAATATGAGCCAAGGATGGCCATCAAGGCGCAAGCCCTTGCGGACTTCATTCAAGAAACTACTCGCCGTCCTGTACAAGAATTTTGGATAGCCTTCGTGGATGGATCTGTCACGAAAGAAGGATATGGGATCGGGGTGTATGTCGTCTCCCCAAGCTCAGAGGTGTACCAGTTTGCTATAAAGTTTACTTGCAAAATGTCCAACAACGAGGCTGAATATGAGGCTGTGGTCAGAGCAGCGCACATTCTGTCAGAGCTGCGGGCTGAGTGTGTCATCATTAGGACTGATTCGCAATTGGTGGCTCAGCAATTCTCGGGGGGCTATCATATTAAGGAGGATCAGATGCGGGCATATCATAATAAGATCAATGAAATGAAGAAAAAATTCATGGAATTCAAAATCGAACAGATTTCCCGGGAGGAGAACACCAAAGCAGACCTATTGGCACGAGTCACCAGTGCAGTGGAACAGATGTGGAGTGATGAGATTACGCTGCTCTGCGATACCAGAGAAATGGGGTCTTCTCAGGTTTTTGGGGTAGAAATTCGGGATGATTGGCGGGCCCCAGTTATACACTTTCTTAAGACAGGGGAACGGCTGAACATAGAATCCAATCAGAGGGCTCGATACGAGAATTATTGCTTCATTAATGATCAACTCTACAAACGCTCTTTCACCCATCCTCTATTAAAATGCTTATCTCCTGAGGAAGCTAATTTTGCTCTAAAAGAGATTCATGCAGGTTGCTATGGTGGGCACACGGGATTCAGGGATCTCATACGAAAAATCATTCGGGCAGGGTTCTATTGGCCAAATATCACCAAGGACGCCAGAGAATTCGTTCGAAAATGCGAAGTTTGCCAGAGGCATGCCGAAAGAATCAATGTTCCAGGGGAAACCATGGGAATAATGTATGTTGCTTGCCCATTCGATAAATGGGGTATAGACATTGTTGGAAAGTTGCCCACAGCACCAGGGGGCAAATGTTTTCTCATTGTAGCAGTGGATTACTTCTCCAAGTGGGTGGAAGCTGAGGCCGTGGCAAAGATCGACGAAGTGACAGTGGAGCGGTTCATCTGGCGGAATATATGTTGCCGATACGGAGTCCCCAGAATCATCGTGTCAGATAATGGAACCCAATTCACAGGGCAGAGGATCGCTGATTTCTGTGATCGAATGGACATAACACAACGTTTCGTGTCAGTGGCTCATCCGCAAGCAAATGGGCAAGTGGAGCTGGCGAACAGATCAATTTGTGAAGGGATCAAGAAGAAGCTGAACCAGAGCAGAGGGAAGTGGGTCGAGGAGTTGGACACCGTACTCTGGGCATATCGTACTAGCCCAAAAACAGCAACTGGAGAGGCACCTTTTACCCTGGTGTATGGATCCAATGCAGTGGTACCAGCGGAAGCTAGATTGGAGTCATACCGAATAACAACTTACAACACAGAGCAAAACTCGGAACTCCGCAGAGCAGAGCTCGATCTCGTGGAAGTGCAGAGGGATGAAGCCCAGGTCAGAGCAGCGAAATACAAAAGCATCATCAAGGCAGGATACGACAAGAGGGTCAGAGCATGAAAGCTATCTAAAGGCGACCTAGTCCTCAAGAGGGCCGATGCATTGAAACCGGTGGGCAAGTTCGAACCTAATTGGGAGGGCCCTTTCATCATCACCGAGGTTCTGGCTGGCAGAGCTTACATATTGTCGGACCCAGACGGCAGAGCTCTCCCCAGACCATGGAATATCAATACTCTAAAAAAGTTTTATGTGTAATGTTGTTCGACGAAATAACAAATTGTAGACCGAATACTCTTTTTTCCCACAGGGGTTTTAACGAGGTTCGGGGCCAAAAACTTGTTCGCTATTATTTTTACTACGCCGCAAGTATACGGTGTAGTTGCAATATAGGGAAGCAAGGTCGTATTCCACAAGGATTAGTAGTCAAATTCTAGTGAGAAAAAAATAAGAATGAATGAGAATTGAGGAAAATTAGAATGGAATGATTATAGGATGCCACGTACGGTAAGATTTATTTTGATTTAATATATATATATATATATTGAGGAAATAGAATTTATTTTGTTGGAATATTTATATAATGATTTTTTAGATTTAGAAATTGATTAAAATTAAAAAACAAATGAATGAGAATTGAGGAAAATTAGAATGGAGTGATTATAGGAAGCCACCTAGGATATGATTTATTTTGCTTTATATTAAAAGGCTAACTTCCAATTTGAAATCAATTTCAAAATTGAGTGGTAATGTTGTAGTCATAATTTTTATAATAAAATTGAAGGTTTATTTTGTAAACTACTTTTTTTATCTTCTTTTTTTTTCTTTCTAAAATTTAAAAATTCGACTAATTATAAAATATTTAATATACATAAAATTATAGATCATGATAAGAGTTTTAATTTGATAAATTTTATATAAATATTTAATTTAAAATGTAAGAGTTATACTCCCTCCGTCCACGAAAAAGAGTCATGTTTCCCCTCTTTTTTTTGTCCACAAAAAAGAGTTATGTTTCACTTTTTATACAATTTTACCCTTTCTTGACTTATCTATTTACTTGATTTGTCATTCATGGTCCCACCACAATAAATGATAAACAACCTATTTAATTTCTTAATTAAATTCTAATATTTCTCCTTAATTGAATCTTACGCATTACCCCAACTTCTTCCATTACTATTTGGTCAACCCATTCCTAATTTCTTCCATTCTTTTGGCAAAATTCTAGTTCGCCGATCATTTTTGTGCCGCCTTCCTCCTGTGATTTAAGGTAGTCGTCGTCTCCCTCTGAAACCCCAAATCGGAGTTCATCGCTGCCTCCCTTTGATGGGGTTATTATTGACGTTTTCACAAGTGTTGACAGCGACCCACACTCAATTAGCGAGTCGCGGGTTTGGACGGCAACAACGAGGAGATTCTGCTCGATTGAGGCGATTCCGGTGATCTCATCGAGCATGGAGGAGGTGAAACCCCCGGAAATCCCAAATCACCGCCTCCCAGTGAGCGCGAAACCTTCAGGCATCACATTCCTCAAATTGTCGGCTTCTTTTTCATGGTTAGAAGCCACATGCACTGCGCGGCTCGCCTTTCTTCCCCAATGAAGAGCGCCACAACCGACCGCCCCTCTCTTCGACGCAACAATCAGCAGCCGTAGGAGGACCCACTACCGTCGTTGTCGCTCTTCACCCTTCTCTCCCTATAGATCCAGAAATCATCCCTTTGTTCTCAGGTAACAACGACAATCCCTTGCTGTCTCAGAAATTATTGACTTATCCTAATCCTTGTTTTGATGATACCAAAATTCATAGGACTTAACTGTAATAGACTAGAATCTTTTTGAACTCAAGTGTTAGAGTTCGTTTCTAGTTTAGCTTGCGATGTCGAAGACTGAAGACTGAAGACTGAAGAACGAAGACTGAAGACTGCAGATACCAACTGAAGTATCAGTTGAAGACTGATTATTTAATGCGCGCAATGGACTGATACTAAAGTCAAGTATCAGTTGAACATTCCTCCTAGGACTGATCTTCCAACGTTCAGAGGAAGCCACGTACGCACAAGTACAGCTTCATTAAATGCAGAGATCTCAGAATATCTTATCTCTGCAGAAGTCATTCCTATCTGGTGGTTACTTTTCAGAGACGTCACATCTCCTGTCCATCAAAGAGAGCCGTTTCCACCCAGACAAGGAACCTCGAAGATTGAAGCCTCAGCCCAAATTCGAATTGCTCTCCAACGGAAGAAATCTTGAGGACGATTTACGCCAACGAATCTATTCAAGAGTTCTCCTACAAATAGCGCTCGAGGATCACTTCAACCTTCACCGATTCAACGACATAAGCTGAAGCTCTGCCAAAATTGCTACTCAGCCTAAAGCTTAACCGCCCCAAAGCTTGAATCGAAGAAGAGAATTCCAAAGCCAAAATCAGTCACTGCTGATTACATACATTCTCTTAGACCCTAGGCATATATCTGTTTACCTAGAAGCCAAAGGTCAAACTTGCTTCAAAGAACTTGTTCTTTGTAAGTATAGTTGGCACTCGTTCAAACCTCCCCTCCATAAGAGTGTTTGAGTGGTTCGGAGTTCAGGAAGGTACTCTGAACTCTGAGTGAAAAGTCTGAGCACGAGGTGTGCTTAGCAGGGAAATCCTACGCGAGTGAAGTGTGGGTGCTGAAGAAGGGTTTTCTTCAGTTCACGGTTGTGTGCACCAGGCAAGCACACGGGTACGGTTTGCAGTGCACCAGTGAAGCACTTGCGGAGTGGATTGTTGGTCTGATCAACCAACCGTGGATGTAGGAAAGGGTTTTTCTGAACCACGTAAAAGTCTCTGTGTTGTTTACAGCTTTCAGTTTTACATTCTTACTTGTGCTATTTCAATTGATAAAACTGAACACTGACTAACAGCGAAGAGAAACCTTAAATCAACAACTTGATCCACCAAGGCTATTACGAAACTAAGTTTTATTTCCGCTGCGTATGATATCGATCTGACTGAACTATCCTCTGATAGTCAGGAAGACTGATATCATCTCTGTCTTTGCAAACACGACTGAAGCCCTTAATTGCATCAGTTAAGTTCCAACAACTTAACTGATAACTCTTTACTGAAGAGCTTTCAGTATCAGTCGTCAACCCTGTTGGTCAAAACTGTTTTAAGTAAAACAGGAGTCCTTGTTTGCATGCAAAGTTTCGTATTGATCTCTGATTGAGATCCCTCTGATTGAGGTTAGTAGATTGCGCAAAAATAGCCTATAGGTGTATTCCCCCCCCCCCATACACCTATTCGAGACCCTCAGGACCTAACAATTGGTATCAGAGCAGGTTGTTCACAAGAACTATCTGTATCTGACTAGGTTCTATTTGAACTAGATCCTTTAAAGGTCTCGAAAAAGTTTTACTCTTTCCTTTTGTGCTTGCTATCTGCTCTATCTGCTGTTATCTGTTCTCTTTTTTTATGGAGACTAACCACAGCAGATTATCTTCTCTACCTATGTTTAGTATTGAAAAATACGACATATGGAAGTTTCGGCTTGAAAGCTTCCTCACCGCCCAACATTGCCGAATGTGGGAAGTCATCACCAGCGGACCGATCACCATCACCGAAGTTATCAAAAGGGTTCCTGCTGATCTCCAACAGGATCCTTACGATGAGGTCCAGCCCAAGTCAAAGGCAGACTTCACCATAGAAGAAAGGAAGCAAGATGAGCTTGACAACCTCGCCAAAAGCATCATCTCCGGCACCGTTCCCGACAAGCATTTCATGAAGATCATCAAGTGCGGAACTGCAAAGGAGATGTGGGACACTCTGGAAAGAATGTGCGTAGGTTCCGAGGAAATTAAGGAGAATAAGCTATCCATAGCTTGCCAGAAGTTCGACTCCTTCCTCATGCTCAAGAATGAATCTGTCGAGGAAATGGAACAAAGATTCAATCTAATCTTGAATGAAGTTCAATCCATTTCCAAAGACAAATACACTCAACGAGAAATCAACCTGAAGATTCTTCGAGCACTGCCACGTGGAGAATGGCAGATCTACTCAGTCGCTCATCAGCATAAGCCAGGCTTCAGTCAGCTCCCGATAAACAAGCTTTTCTCCGATCTCATGGCAAATGAGTTCGACCTTCTGAGAAATCTTGGTAACAAGAAGGCTGGAGGATCAGACGAAGATGGTCCATCAACCTCAAGAGGAGTTGCACTGAAGGCCTCCACCAGAGAAGGCAAGAAGCAGATCAAGGAGCCAACGGAACTCAACCCAGAGGACTTCTTCAGTCAATATGCTTTGTTGACTGAAAGATTCAACAAGATGGAGTCCAAGTTCCGGAAGTACAAAAGGTTCCACAAGCAGCACTACAAAGGAAAAGAAAGAGAAGGCAACTCCAGACATTCCACAGATCGAAGCGGAGAAAGAAAGTCAGCCGCTTACGACATCAAGGATATGGAATGCTTTGGATGTAGAAAGAAAGGGCACTTTCGACATGAATGCCCTGATCTGACTCCAACTGAGCGCAGAGAACTGAAAGCTTAGATTTTCAAAGAAGAAAGCGATGGTTGCTGACGATGCTGACTCTTCCAAAGACACATCAGAATCATCCGACTTCGACAGTTCCGGCTCAGATGATGAGAGCCGAGCCCTGATGGCCAATGAATCAGAAAGCGTGGCTGACAACAACTACGACAATGGAATGAATGGCTCAGAGGTAAACTCTCACTCAAAAACTCCTTATACTGATAACTTCCTGATGCTTTCAGGAGACCACTCAGAATCTGGAGGTAGCTCATCCGATGAAACTGACGAGTTTGATCAGCTCATGACTGATCACTGTCAGTTGAGGAAGATGTTCGAGGATCTCCTCAAGCAGAATCAAAAAATGGACAAGGAGATCAATGATGAACGAGCTAAGAATCAGACAATCATCTACTTTCCGGATGAAACTTATCTTGATCAGCTAATCATGGAGAACAGTCGACTGGAAAAAGAGCTCAGAATCTCCAACTCAGAATGTGAAAGAGCATCTCATGAAATCAAGAGGCTCAATCACAAGCTGGAAGAAACAGTCAAGAACTGCATGATACAGTCTCCCATGATGAGCAACTTTCCATCGAAAGGCCTGGTCAACAGCATCAAAGGAAAGGTTGCAGCTGACAAAGGAAAGGATATCATGATCATCTCAAAGGACGATCCTTCTGAAATCACAACCTCAGAAGAATCAAGAGATCATGATATGGATGAAGTTCGCAAGCGCAGACTGATGGCTAGATCAAATGTTCCACCTCCATAAAGCTACAGACGAGCTAAGGAGGCCCCCAACCAGATCATTCTACTGAGAAGACTGGAAAATAGGTTTCAGTCAAAGATCAGGGAAGGAACATCAGGAGTCAAGAAGAATCTTCCTTACCAATCCAGGGGGAAGAAAGGCCACATCAGTCAGAGACTGACATCAGTTCAGTTTCAGAAGGAACAACATCCATGGAGACCAAGCAATGCTGAGTCCAGACGAGCCAAGAGCCATCCACGACAACAAGTTACTGGACATCAGCCAAGTCTCCAAAAGTCTGCAAAGACTCGAGTATCTCAGGGAAGATACTTCGCCGAGCAAAGAAGACCTCAACCACTCATCAGACAGAACTACTACAAGAGTGAGGCCTTCAAACGGATTTCTCAACAGAAGAATGCTCACGTGCCAACTAAAGCGCCAACGACGTCAATCAGACATCCAACAAAGCGCAAGAGATCAGCCAGACCAATTCTGAAGCAGATATGGGTTCCAAAGGGAACTCGAGCTAACATTGAAGGACCCAAAGCTTGATTGGGTGCCTGAAGCAACTCTTCCTTGCAGGTCAATGTCAGGAAACACAAAAAGAAGGAAGATGCCAAAGCTTCAATCAGAACGTGGTATCTGGACAGTGGCTGTTCGAAGCACATGACGGGCTACAAAGAATATCTATCTCAGTATGTGATCACTATTTTTATAGAAACAATAACTGCAACTAAACAGTGTAATTGTAGTACGAAAACAGCAAGCAGAGTATCGTATCCACAGGGACTGACACAACGAAATAACTCTAACTATCTCCTAAACAGACTATAACAGTAGACAGGCAACAAAAAGTAGGAAGGTTTGATTAGCACTAAATTCAGATAACAACAAATAAAATAAGGTAAAAACTCAAATAATAAAAGACTCTGACCCTAGGGATGTACTTTTACTAATTAATTATATGCATTTAATCTATTGATTCAATTACCAATTTAATCCAACCCTGATGAGAGATCACAAAACTATTCGCAAGCTTCTCTAACGAACACCTATGAAAGTAGATTAATTTACCCCCCTTCACATTCAAGACTCCAAGGAATAAATTAACTCCCAAGCGTACACAAAGAATAGCTCCCTATAGTTTCACCTATCTCATTCAAGTGTCAAGGCTACTACTATAACATGCATTCCTGAATCGGCTGAACAATTATCGCATTCAAGACTCAAACTGAACAGCTAGACATGTAAATTATTGGCCAAATAATTCACAAGAAATTAAGCATCAGGAATCATGAATCACAAGTTGGAGGGCAAATTGATATCAATAAATCATACACACATAATTAATCAGCTATGTACAAACCTTAGGTTCAGATGAAAGAACTAGCTGGACATCATAAAATAAAATAAAAGCATAAATAAAAGAAAGCAATTGAAATAAATAAAATAGATAAAACCCGGAAGAATGTTGAATGACAGCTTGAATCTTGTAGGAAAAGAAATCTAATCTATGAAAGCATTAAAATCCTAAGTCTAAAACTGAAAAATATGAAAAGAGGTAAAGAGATGTGAAAAGATGTGTCTAATAGGTCAGGGAAAGGACCTATATATAGGCACAAGAGATAAATACAGTGTAGAGCTCGAAAATACTGATAAAATCCGAAAATCCCGCAAAATCCCGAAAATTCGGAAATTCCCGTCTGGCACTATTCACTGCTGTGCGCGACTTTCTTGTTTCGGCCATATCTTCCTCGTCCGAACTCGGATTTGCGAACCGTTTGCGCCTATGAACTCGTATCGAGACGATCTACAACTTTCATTAAGAGCATTAGTCCAAATTCGAACTCCATATTTCTGTAAAAATCATCAAAGTACGAGCAAGTAACATATTTCACAAGATAAAGCAATTTAAGCACAAAACAATCATCCAACACTCAATTTCCTATAAAATTAACATCATAAGAACATTAAAAACCATGGAAACATGAGTGTTATCAGTATGTTGATAAAGCTGGATCCAAAGTTGCATTCGGAGACAACTCAATCGGAGAAACAAAAGGCTACGGTGTGCTCAACATGGGTAACGCGAGTATCAGTAATGTTAGCTTTGTTTCTGGTCTTAAACATAATCTGTTGTCTGTGAGTCAATTTTGTGACAGTGGTTTCACAGTGAAGATCAAGAAGGATGAATTCACTGTTAGAAACAATCAAAAGAAGGTGGTTCTGAAAGGATTCAGACAAGGGAGTCTCTACGTCGTTTCTTGGGAAGACAGCCCACCAGAAATGTGCCTCATCAGCAAGAGCAGCTCGGAGCTCAATTGGCTATGGCACAAGAGACTCAACCATCTCAACTTCAAGACGATCAACAAACTTGCTAAACATCAACTGGTAGAAGGCCTTCCTTCTATTGTGTTCCAGAAGAAGCAAGAATGTGAAGCATGCCTCAGAGGAAAGCAGACGCGGATGTCATTCAAGTCAAAGTCAGGACACTCCTCTGAAAGGATTCTGCATCTACTTCACATGGATCTGTTTGGCCCGATCACTCCAAGAAGCTACAACGGTAGAAAGTACACCTTAGTAGTTGTGGATGACTATTCACGATATACTTGGGTCATCTTTCTCTTCAAGAAGAAAGAGACGCTGGAGGAACTGCCAAAGCTGCTGAGAAGACTGAGCGTTGAAAAGGAAGTCAACATCATCAGCATCAGATCAAATCGTGGGACTGAGTTCCTAAATACTATCATTCGTGAGTATTGTGATGAACAAGGAATCAGTCATCAAACTTCTGCAGCAAGAACTCCACAGCAGAACGGAGTCGCAGAAAGAAGAAACCGGTCTCTAAAGGAAGCAACAAGGACGATGCTAGCCGAGTCAAAACTTCCCTTGAAATTTTGGGCCGAAGCAGTCAACAACGCATGCTACACGCAGAATCGCTACTTCCTCACTCAAAGACATGGAAGAACTCCATACGAGTTATGGAAGAATAGAAAGCCATCGATTGCCTACTTTCATGCTTTCGGTTCTAAGTGTTTCATTCACAACAATGATAAGAAGAGGTTGAACACTTTGGATAGCAAGGCTGATCCAGGAGTCTTCCTTGGATACTCTGGAACAGAACGTTCAAGCAAAGCCTATCGAGTGTTTAATACTCAAACTCTTTGTGTTGAAGAAACACCTCATGTGATCTTTGATGAGTCTACAGATGGTTTCAGGGAACAAGAAGCTGAAAAGTGTGTTCAAAACACTGAAGGTTCCAAAGCTGAAATCCATAACACCGAGCCCTCTACTGTCTTGGTGTGGGGACCAGGCAAAGATGAAAATACTGAGATGCTTCAGTATCAGAAGATCAACCAAAGGTCTGAAGTTCAGACTGGAGCCAATGCAAATGGCATCAGTCAAGGGGGAACTCCAGTTGCTGAAGTTCAAGTTGAAAGCGCAGAAGCCACTCCAGCTCAACTCTTCCCTGCTCCAGAAGGTGCTCAACACCTCAGAACCATTCTGACCGAAGAAGCCCCACCATCTCCAGAAGAGATCAAGAAGTATCGAAGATGGTTTGAACTCCACTCAAAGGAGAACATCATTAGAGAACCATCAGATGGCGTCAAGACTCGAAGATCAATGTGCAACCTCGTCTTCGACATCAATCAGAATTGCATCAACGAAGATAAGAATTTCAGCTGTTTCTTATCATCTACAGAGCCCAAGGATATTGAAGAAGCTCTGAAGTCTAATCAGTGGGTCATCGCAATGATAGAAGAACTCAATGAATTCAACCGGAATTCAGTTTGGGAGCTTGTGGATCGACCAGACGATGCAAAGGTGATTGGCTTAAAATGGATTTTCAAGAACAAGGAAGACGAAGAAGGAAACGTTGTGAGAAACAAAGCAAGGCTAGTGGCTAAAGGATACAGTCAAGAAGAAGGAATCGACTACGACGAGACGCTCGCCCCAGTTGCCAGATTGGAAGCAGTCAGACTCTTCTTAGCCTTCGCAACTCACAAAGGTTTCAAGGTACACCAAATGGATGTCAAGTGTGCATTTCTCAATGGAGTGCTCACAGATGAAGTCTATGTAGAACAACCTCCAAGGTTTGAGGTTGCTGGACCAGAAAAGGTGTACAAGCTGAAGAAAGCGCTCTATGGGTTGAAGCAAGCACCAAGAGCGTAGTATGATACTCTCTCGGAGTATCTTGTTGAACAAGGCTTCAAAAAGGGATCTGTGGATAGAACTCTGTTCACTCTCAAAGAAGGAGAAGATCTCTTGCTTGTTCAGATTTATGTCGATGACATAATCTTCGGATCCAAATCCAAACGCATGTGCAAGAAGTTTGCTGACATCATGACCAACAAGTTTCAAATGTCCATGATGGGAGAAATGAATTTCTTTCTCGAATTGCAAGTCAAGAAGACCAACGAAGGAATACTAATCAGTCAGTCCAAGTATGCCAAGGAACTGATAGCTAAGTTCGGTATTCAACACATGAAGTCAGTCAAGATTCCAATGAACACAAACTGGAAAGTTGACCCAGGTTCAGAAGAAAACTCTGTCTCTTCGAAGAAGTACAGAGAAATCATTGGATCTTTGCTGTATTTGACTGCGAGCAGACCAAATATCGCATTTGCAGTCGGGGTATGTGCAAGATATCAATCAGATCCTAAGGAAGCTCACTTGGATGCAGCAAAGCGGATTCTGAGATATCTCAAAGGCACGCCCAATTTAGGATTGTGGTATCCAGCAGACGACGACATCAAGCTCACCGGATATTCAGATTCAGACTTCGGTGGATGCAAGCTTGATTGCAAATCAACCTCCGGAACATGTCAATTCCTAGGCAACAAGCTCATCTCTTGGTTTTCAAAGAAGCAGACTTCAGTCGCCACCTCCACAACTGAAGCTGAATATGTTGCTGCCGGAAGCTGCTGCTCACAAATCCTGTGGTTAGTCCATCAACTAAAGGACTATGGGATCGACGAAAAGGAAGTTCCTATCTATTGCGATAGCTCCAGTGCTATTGCAATCTCCCAGAATCCAGTTCACCACACCAGAGTAAAGCATATTGAAATTCGACATCACTTCATTCGTGATCATGTCGAAAAGAAGAATGTCTCTGTGGAATGGATTCCCACTGCTGTTCAGAGAGCGGATCTGCTGACCAAGGCTCTTCCAGAAGAGAGGTTCAATGATCTATGTGAAAAGATCGGCCTCATCAACCTTGAAGAGTGATGCTGTGTTTGAAGACTTTCTCAAATAGTCATGCTGACTGGTGGTCAACCATCTGCTGATTCTACGATCGCCGACATGGAAAACAATGAAGTCCGAGAAGAAGTCATCCTGATGAATCAACCAGGATCACGCGGTATCAACTGACTACGATGTTCAGTTGATCAGTAAGTATTTTAAATGCTTACCTTTCAAAATCAGTTATTTCAGTTAAGAGCTTTAAGTTTTTAGTTCAAAATCTTTTCTTTAACTGATCAGTTTCTTTCAAAAACTTTAACTGATTGTTGGAATTGTTGGAAAATGGAATATCCGAGAAGGACAAGATTTTTATAAAGTGAAAATCTATTTTGATTGAACTTGTTCTGATCTTTTTGCCAAAAATCTTTCCAACCTTTTTGCCTCTGCAATAAAATTTCTTGAAAAGCTCATTGACATGACAGAATGCAATGATGCCTTTCAACTTTTTGAAGACGCAGTCCCTCGCAGTGACGGCGGACGCGAATTTTCTCTTCAATTGCATTTTAGGCACAGTCTTCGAAAAACCTTTTCATCTTCTTACATGGTTCAAATATTGTCTATTTATACCATGTTGTCTTCACGATTTTTCTGCATCAACTAACAACTCTCCACAGCCTTCACTGTGAGAACAATTTTCAATCTTTCCAAAAGTTGCAGAGAAAATTTGTTCCGACTGACTCAACCCAAAACACCTAAGGGATTGACTCGCAATCGTACGAGGTCGTCCTACTGTAATAAGCTAACCTAAGTCGTCTCTCAAGGAAGGCTAAACAGGGCTCTGATTATGCTACGCACAGAAAATGGGAAATAACCTAAACACTCTAATCAGAAGGTTGGGTCTGACACTCTCTCTCCGGTTAACTAATTCGTAATTAAAATAAAGCATAGAAATTTATCTAGGCGAAAGATAAGAAACAGGTAAAGAAAGCAATAAGACAACATAAAGAACTAGGGTTCTAATCTAACAATCTCAAAATCAATAATTAAATCCAAAATCATAAAGCAACAATTATCTAGGCAAGGAAAATAAACAAGCATTCAAATCTATGGCAAACACTAATCATGATTTTTCCTAAGGAACATGTAAATGAAAAGCGACACAAATTCAATGGAGTATTACTCTAACAAATCAACCAACAATCTAACTATACTAACTAGGCAATAAGATTAACAAAGCATAAATCAATGCTAAATATCATTATCAAAACGTATTCAATTATCTAGGAAAAGAGCAACCAAGAAAGCTTGTAGAATTCGATAAATCAATAGATAGAACTTACAATTGATTCAAGGAAACGACGATCTAGCGTAATCCGAGAGTTTCTAATGTGTTTCTCCCTACCAAAACTCTAAGAAAATACAGTAAAAATGGAGCTGGAGGCTGGATGGGTCGAGAATGGGGAAGAAACCCCTAAAAAATGGGTTTAAAACCCTAAAAAACGTAACTGCCAGACCGCGCAGACGGCCATGGCCGTACGGACGGCGGCCGCCGTCAATGCCTTTCGCAGACTGCAATGCGCAGCGTTTTTGTTTTGGTCCGTTCTCCCTCGTTTCAAGTCGGATTGTGGATCCGTTTTCGCCTACGAACTCATATCGAGACGAACTTCGATTCTTCTTCAGACCAATCAACTAAATTCTGACTTTATTTTTGTCCACATATCAATCAATTTGAGCACAAAATCCTGAGACAACAAAATTAGCACAAAAGCTCAAATCAATCAACTCTTGAGTGAAAGAGACCAAAATAAAAGTCAATATAAGACTTAAACACCCACAAATTCATCACAAAATAGGGCTAAACAACCCCCCCCACACACTTGATCCTTTGCTTGTCCTCAAGCAAAGTCACGACGCCAAATGATAGTTCACAAGAAAACTTCCTCACCATTCACATCTCCAACCAATCTAAGTCTCTTAGCCATTACATTCCTCACGAGATGTTCATTGTTAAGATTTTAAGAAGCAACAACCACATGATACAATTCAATCCGATCAAACCCGATTCTCCGCTAGAAGTGAGTTTCCTAATGTGATTGCCTTTATAATCAAATCCCATTTCCCTTGAAAATGATAAACAATCAAACCAAATCTCAATTTTATACATCTTTCTTTTCAAAGTGATGTTATTTTATTCTCAATAGATAGGCCAACTTTCGTGAGATCAACACTTTTGGAGGTAATCCAAAATGTTCTCACGTGGTTTCCCATGCTCATAACACTACCGTCAGAGGAGCAGAGACCCAGAGCTATAGAAAACTTAACAACAAACCAACATTCAAACACAAGGGATAAGATCGTAGGCTATCACAATGAAAACACTCCCTCTAGCATCTACCGGACAAATCACGTCAAGAATAGCTCATAAGGGTGTTGCATCCAAAACATTAAACAACTTACATCAAGTGAGGAACATGCATAGCCTGAGAGACAAAGATAGCAACCAAGTCAACACAATTCATGAAATTTACTTGTGAACAAATCATCAAAGTGTGCATTATTACTTGAAGCCAAGCAACAATCAAGATAAAGGAGACCATTTGCCCCACACAAGAAAGCCCAAAAACACAACAAAACCCATAGGATCAACAAACACCCCCCCCACACTTAAAATCTAGCACTGTCCTCAGTGCTCGCAAAAAGAGGGGTGAAAGAGAAAAACTTCCCTGAATATCGATCCAAGTGGCAAGCCCATAGTTTCCCACGATGTCTGCCTATCTATCATCCATAGAACAAACAATCTCCAATGCACCAACCTGCACCAAACAACAGAAAAAAAAAACAGAAACACAAACCCGAACAAAACGAAAGAAAAAAAGAAAACAAAGGAAAGCAAGAAAAACATGGGTTGCCTCCCATGCAGCGCTAGTTTTTAAGTCGCCAGCCCGACTAAGAGGATTTCTTAACCAAAATCCAATTGAAGCGTCAGCTGCTTAAGTGCCTGTGTAAACACATCTTCTTGAATTGCAGCTGCGGGTCCTCCTAATGAGCGCTCCATGCTCATATCATGAGATGTCCTTCTATCCATACATCCAGCGAGATCAAGTGACACAACCTCATCAAGCTTCTCTTCCAGTAGCAAGGCACACAGAAAGCCTTGCTCTATATCATCTTCCTCTTGCAGCTTATCCAGAAATTCCTGCTCAATGTCAGCCTCATCCTGCAAGTTAGCAAGGAATTCCTCCACAATCTCGTCCTCCTCCTGTAACTTATAAAGAAAGTCCTGCACAATACAGTCCTCATCCAAAACATCAAAAGTCTCAACATAAGAGCAGTTTTGCAATAAGGGGGCACGAGTAGGAGATTTCTTATCAAAAACAGAGAAAGTTACAGACCTCCCTGCCCCCGCCATACTCAAATTTCCAGTACTCACGTCAATACGAGTATGGGTGGTAGCCATAAAAGGTTGGCCAAGCAAAACAAGATGCCCATTCTCTCCTCTAATCCCTTTTCCCACATCAAGGACAACAAAATCAGCCAAAACTCTAATCCCACTCACAACAACCTCAACATCCTCAACAAGGCCCCGTGGGCTGCTAATAGAGCCGTCAGCTAGCTCTATCTTTATATTCATGCATTTCAGCTCTTTATTACCCAATTTCTCAAAAATATCAAGCGGCATCAAATTGACTGCCGCGCCCAAATCAAGCATTCCCAAAACCTTTTCAACCCCACCTAAGCTAATATCAAAAATAAAGCTACCTGGATCTCCTTGCTTGGGTGGTGGTTGGTCTGGTGCAACAGTGACAGGTGGCAGTGGCTCACTGGGGCATTGGGTAGCCTTGATTGCTTCCACGGTTTTGCTTCTCCATTTCCCCATGGTTATTGGGGCATTTTCCTTTACTACCGCCACGGCATGAGCTTGATGCGGCTGCTTGTCCTGGTTTGGGAACTTCCCAGTTGGCTGTTGTTGTTGCAGCTGATTCAAGGCTCCTGTTAGTTGCCCAACTGTAGTCTCGAGGCGCTTGATGGTAGCACTTTGAGCCTCCATCGCCTGTTTGCTAGCTTGCATGAAAGTTTGCATCTGATCTTCAATTAAGGGGCCTAGCGGTTGGTGCTGCTCAGGTGGGTAGAGCTGTTGCGGCTGCTGGAAATTCCCTTGTTGCATGGGGAACTGCTGCGGGGATTGGTAGAGTTGCTGCTGGTTTTGATAACCCATAGGCTGTTGGACTTGACAAACTTTAGAACTATGCCCATGTCCTTGCATGTGACCTTGGTGTTGCCTACTCGAATACCCTTGTGCAGCAAAGACTTCAACTCCTCCTTCATAGGTATGCTCGCCCATTTTATGACACTCGTTGGTTCCATGGCCATACTCGCCGCATATGCAACAACTCTCGACATTAGGCTCACGGGCGCGAGGTGGTTCCACCCTACTCATCTTCAACTGCTGCATCTCTCTCATAATTTCTGCCACCTGCTTCCGCAGCTCATACTGGGGTGCCACTGTACTGGCCTCAACATTCCTTCCACGGACTGATTTCTGTTGTGAGCTCTCAGCTAGGGTTTTGAAAATCTCCTTAAGCTCGTCGGCGGTCTTCCTAGCGATGTTACCTCCTGCCGTGCTATCCACCATGAATTGAGCAGTCTGTACCAGCCCGTCATAGAAAAATTGCATCAACATTACAGTGGTCAGTTGGTGCTGCGGGCACTGGCGGAGGAGTTCTTGAAATCTCTCCCAAGCCTCATGAAAAGGCTCGTCCGCTCCTTGGATGAAGTTCATGATTTGAACTCTGATCTCCTGTGTCTTGTGACTCGGGTAGTACTTCAGCATGAACTTCTCACACGCCTCCCCCCAAGTGGTTATGGAGTTGGGCGGCAGAGATAGCAGCCACGTCCTTGCCCGATCCTTAAGTGCATATGGGAGGCACTTAAGCTTTAGCTGCTCCTCTGTGAGGTCCAACAGTGGAAAAGTTTGCACTTGGGGTGCAGAAGTCTCTGATAAACTGCAGGGCATCTTCATTCGGCAGCCCATAGAAGAGGGGGAGCAAACTTGAATCATTGGGCTTCAGGTTGTAATTCTTGACTGCAGTGGGGAGCACAATAGCTGAGTTCATGGCCTCTATGACAGGCCGGGTAAAATCCCCCATGTACTGCAAATTTCTTCCTGTCATCTTCTCAACTCCAACGCTAGACAAAAGAGACTCGGTACCCTCTCCTAGGCTTCAAGCACCTCGCGTAGACGGTGAGTGTTGTCAAGTAGAATGCCAAATTCCTGTTAAGACTTTAACTCCCTAGCAACACAACACTCAACAAAACAGATCAAACGCACCAGTGGGAGAAAGAAAATAACCGAGCAAAAATAAAAATAAAATAAACACAGAAAACAAAGTAGCACAACCAAACGCCTCAAGCCTTCCCCGGCAACGGCACCAAAATTTGACTCAACCCAAAACACCTAAGGGATTGACTCGCAATCGTACGAGGTCGTCCTAGTGTAATAAGCTAACCCAAGTCGTCTCTCAAGGAAGGCTAAACAGGGCTCTGATTATGCTACGCACAGAAAACGGGAAATAACCTAAACACTCTAATCAGAAGGTTGGGTCTGACACTCTCTCTCCGGTTAACTAATTCGTAATTAAAATAAAGCATAGAAATTTATCTAGGCGAAAGATAAGAAGCAGGTAAAGAAAGCAATAAGACAACATAAAGAACTAGGGTTCTAATCTAACAATCTCAAAATCAATAATTAAATCCAAAATCATAAAGCAACAATTATCTAGGCAAGGAAAATAAACAAGCATTCAAATCTATGGCAAACACTAATCATGATTTTTCCTAAGGAACATGTAAATGAAAAGCGACACAAATTCAATGGAGTATTACTCTAACAAATCAACCAACAATCTAACTATACTAACTAGGCAATAAGATTAACAAAGCATAAATCAATGCTAAATATCATTATCAAAACGTATTCAATTATCTAGGAAAAGAGCAACCAAGAAAGCTTGTAGAATTCGATAAATCAATAGATAGAACTTACAATTGATTCAAGGAAACGACGATCTAGCGTAATCCGAGAGTTTCTAATGTGTTTCTCCCTACCAAAACTCTAAGGAAATACAGTAAAAATGGAGCTGGAGGCTGGATGGGTCGAGAATGGGGAAGAAACCCCTAAAAAATGGGTTTAAAACCCTAAAAAACGTAACTGCCAGACCGCGCAGACGGCCATGGCCATACGGACGGCGGCCGCCGTCAATGCCTTTCGCAGACTGCAATGCGCAGCGTTTTTGTTTTGGTTCGTTCTCCCTCGTTTCAAGTCGGATTGTGGATCCGTTTTTGCCTACGAACTTGTATCGAGACGAACTTCGATTCTTCTTCAGACCAATCAACTAAATTCTGACTTTATTTTTGTTCACATATCAATCAATTTGAGCACAAAATCCTGAGACAACAAAATTAGCACAAAAGCTCAAATCAATCAACTCTTGAGTGAAAGAGACCAAATAAAAGTCAATATAAGAAGTAAACACCCACAAATTCATCACAAAATAGGGCTAAACACCGACTAAAGGAGAAATCTATGACTGCAAAGTCATGGAGTGGAATAATGACGCTCACACACTTGGTCTTCACCGGACCCTTCCACTGGATCTCAACGTCTCTCCGGCGTCGAAGCTTGCTCTACCCTCACTTGTATCCAGCGAAGCGAGCGTCTTCCATCCTCATGCCCGGCACATGGATTGGAAGTTCCTGTCTAAAAATGGACAGACTTCACCTGGTTCTCAGGAAGCTTCTCACCTTTTAGTGAAGCCTCCATGTGGTGCAACAGCAATGAGCAGGAGCTCATTGCCATCCGGCGCAAAATCGACAGTGCTAGTCCTCACGACTACCACTTATTCGATTCTTCATCTTCACCTCATCTTCTCTCCCATGTATGACGAGGCGCGTTTTGATCCATTTCTTTCATCAACGCCTCGCCATGCATTTCCTTCGTTTCTCCTCCCCTCCTCTCGCACTCCTTAATTCTTCTCTCCTCGTCTGTCTCCTCGCTCTCCGGATCGTATGTATAGTTGCATCTCATGTTTATCTCTAACGATGATATGCATACTTTCCTTTCCTTCACACTGCTCTTCTCCATTCCTCTGTCTCCCCGCTTTCTCCGACCTCCCTTTTTCATCCTTTCCACCCACTCCTGACGTCCTCATCCTTCTGTATATTCGGGACTCCTCCCCTTCTCAAGTCGTGACCACAACTACTTGAGAATTGGAGTTGAAGTCTCATTTGATCTCAGCTTCCATGGTCATCTCTCTTTTTGATGTTGCCAAAAAGGGGGAAAGTTGGGAAAGTCAGGGTCAGAGAGCAACCTTTCCTTCGGTTACTCCTGTCCCTATTTCTTGACTGTAGATGGGATAGCTAAGGATCACCAGAAGGATGACGTTTCAGAAGAGACCTCAATTCAACGCAAAACAAGTGAGAGTGGAACAAGCTTAGGAACATGAAGACACGAAGATAGAAGATGAAGATCAAGAAGTTCAAGGCGCAACCAAGCAGACTGCTGGAGTCCATGGGTTACCCATGTTGTTTTTGTTTTTCTTTTTACTCCATTGTAAGTCTTGCTCTGTACCTCGACTGATGGCTTATTAGTTCTTTTTTAATGAAATGAACTTCTTATTGATCTCAAACTGAAGACAATGACTCTTTGTCCAGGCTCTGATTATGGTTTTTCTGTCTTCTTCCTGTTCTGTTTTAGATCTGTTTTCGTTCTTAACTCTAAACAAGTTTTTAGGTTCTATTGTTAAGGGGGAACTGTTTTCACCCCTTGTTTAGAGCTTGTACTATGAGTTCAGTCTTTTTGCTGTCTAGAACTGCTGTGTGGTTTAGGCATCATCAAAAAGGGGGAAATTGTTGGGAACCTTGTGGAATATGCTAACCCTTGTTTTGATGATACCAAAATTCATAGGACTTAACTGTAATAGACTAGAATCTTTTTGAACTCAAGTGTTAGAGTTCGTTTCTAGTTTAGTTTGCGGTGTCGAAGACTGAAGACTGAAGACTGAAGAACGAAGAGTGAAGACTGCAGATACCAACTGAAGTATCAGTTGAAGAATCAGTTGAAGACTGATTATTTAATGCGCGCAATGGACTGATACTAAAGTCAAGTATCAGTTGAACATTCCTCCTATGACTGATCTTCCAACGTTCAGAGGAAGCCACGTACGCACAAGTACAGCCGCATTAAATGCAGAGATCTCAGAATATCTTATCTCTGCAGAGGTCATTCCTATCTGATGGTTACTTTTCAGAGACGTCACATCTCTTGTCCGTCAAAGAGAGTCGTTTCCACCCAGACAAGGAACCTCGAAGATTGAAGCCTCAGCCCAAATTCGAATTGCTCTCCAACGGAAGAAATCTTGAGGACGATTTACGCCAACGGATCTATTCAAGAGTTCTCCTACAAATAGCGCTCGAGGATCACTTCAACCTTCACCGATTCAACGACATAAGCTGAAGCTCTGTCAAAATTGCTACTCAGCCTAAAGCTTAACCGCCCCAAAGCTTGAATCGAAGAAGAGAATTCCAAAGCCAAAATCAGTCACTGCTGATTACAGACATTCTCTTAGACCCTAGGCATATATCTGTTTACCTAGAAGCCAAAGGTCAAACTTGCTTCAAAGAACTTGTTCTTTGTAAGTATAGTTAGCACTCGTTCAAACCTCCCCTCCATAAGAGTGTTTGAGTGGTTCGGAGTTCAGGAAGGTACTCTGAACTCTGAGTGAAAAGTCTGAGCACGAGGTGTGCTTAGCAGGGAAATCCTACGCGAGTGAAGTGTGGGTGCTGAAGAAGGGTTTTCTTCAGTTCACGGTTGTGTGCACCAGGCAAACACACGGGTACGGTTTGCAGTGCACCAGTGAAGCACTTGCGGAGTGGATTGTTGGTCTGATCAACCAACCGTGGATGTAGGAAAGGGTTTTTCCGAACCACGTAAAAGTCTATGTGTTGTTTACAGCTTTCAGTTTTACATTCTTATTTGTGCTATTTTAATTGATAAAACTGAACACTGACTAACAGCAAAGAGAAACCTTAAATCAACAACTTGCTCCACCAAGGCTATTACGAAACTAAATTTTATTTCCGCTGCGTATGATATCGATCTGACTGAACTATCCTCTGATAGTCAGGAAGACTGATATCATCTCTGTCTTTGCAAACACGACTGAAGCCCTTAATTGCATCAGTTAAGTTCCAGCAACTTAACTGATAACTCTTTACTGAAGAGCTTTCAGTATCAGTCGTCAACCCTGTTGGTCAAAACTGTTTTCAGTAAAACAGGAGTCCTTGTTTGCATGCAAAGTTTCGTATTGATCTCTGACTGAGATCCCTCTGATTGAGGTAAGTAGATTGTGAAAAAATAGCCTATAGGTGTATTCCCCCCCCCCCCCCCCATACACCTATTCGAGACCCTCAGGACCTAACACCCCCAGCTTCGAGTCCCACTCTGTGATATCCCGACCTTTTCACTGGAATATTAAAAGATTAGTATACTATTGATACATGCCCGTTAATTAACAATCATATTATATCAAGGAAATTGATATAGATATACTCACAATAATTCTTATTTTATTGGATTATCGATCGATTTAAATTTCTAGGCCAATGCCGGATTACGTGAAAAATATTATTATTCATATTCCTCGTTTTATTTAATCTTTTACCCATCGTCTAGCTTATTTATTTTATTTTGAGTCTAAGGCCCATGTATATGAAATTGTGGTATATAGTTATGGGATTAAATTATTTATGTCCTTAAGCCCAAACAATTGTAGGCTTAAGTTTATATATATATATTTTTTTATTATTATTATTAGAGCCCAAATTAGATGCTTCAGCATGAGAGAGAGAGAGATGATTTCTATCTGACACAGAACAGATTTCTGCAGCGTCTTTACACTCACCGAGAAATCCTTTCTTGCAAATCTGCCCAAAACCCTTCCTCTTCCATGACACCTTTTTTTCACTCTTTTCTTTAGTAACATTCCTACCAGAGCATTCCCACTCTTTGGCTCATCAATCTGCAGTAACTCCATCTCCCCCATTCACTTCTCACTTTCACTATTCTATTGCAACTTCAGGAACTCAAGTTCACCATACATCTTGATCAAGGTAATACTTTATTCTTCTCTGTTACAAAACCACCAACTTTCTTTTTGTCTCATTCATTAAAATTATATACTGCTTCATCTTTTTACAGCAAAACCACCAAAACACAATCACACCAAACAAATCCAAAATCAGGTTCGTTCATTCTCTATTCTACAAACTTTACATTTCTTACCATTAAAATTCTGGACTTAGAACTCAAATCCTTAGGCCACAACAAGAACTTTGACATGATCTTGCTCACTGTATTGCCTTGAACCAATGAGAGAAATACAAGAGAAAGGAAACTGAAATCGAATCTGCACCAAAAATTTTATTTTCTTCAAAGATCATATCTTTCTTTTAAGAGCAAATTCTCTTCTTCCTTGGACTGGTTGTGAACTGTCGAAAAAAAGGGGGGGGAGGGAATTTCCGTTTTCCTTTGGTATTGGCCGGAGGGAAAAAGGGGAGGGGGAGAGTCTTCTGCCCGGTGTTAGGACGGCGGCGGCACGGCGGCTTCCAAGACGCCGATTGCTCGACCGGCCGCGAGGGAGGAGGAAGAGCAGGCTGGGCGACAACGCTGCTGTGGTGGAAAACGTTGCCTAGGTGGCTGACCACCACATGCAGAGGGAGAGACGACGGAGGGGGCTGGGCCGTGAGAGGAAGCGCCGGTGGCTGGCGGTGGCGCGGCCGGAGGCCAGGCGCGCTGCCCGCTGCGTAAACGGCAGCAGCGGCGGCGGTCTTCCTCGACCGTCCGCCGCAGAGGGCGCAAAGGGGGAGAGTGGCGCGAGGCGGCTGAAGGCGAGTCTCGCCGGAGCGGCTGCAGGCGGCAGTGGCGGCGCTCTTGGACCGCCTGATGTGCGCCAGGAGGAAGAGACGGAGAGGAGCGGCGTGAGGCGGCTGGCAGCTGATGACTGGCGGCGAGCCTCGCCGGGGTGGCTGCGGCGGCAGCGGCGGCGTGGCTGGACTGGAGAGGGATGGCCGAAGGATGTGAGAGAGGGAGAGAGGGAGGCGTGAGTGGATGGAGTGAGGAGAGAGAGACCATTTGTTTTAATTTCCTATTTTTTTTCCTTTTACTTTCTTTAGGGCTTTCATTATTTTTGGGCTTAAGTTGTTTGGGCTCTTCTTTTTCTCTATGGGCCGATTTTTATTGAGCTGATGGGCTGATTTTGTTAATTTTTAATGGGTTCTACATTCTTAATATAATACTTGGGCTGCATTATTAATTTTCTTTGATGAATAAGATTTTATATTTTCTTAATTGACTAATAATTTTTAGATTTAGTATTAATTATATTATTAAGTTACTAATTATGTATTAAAGTTTATGGATTCACTTAAAGATATTATTGAATTTTCTTATTCGGGCAAGTGTATCAATAGTTAGCAATCCCCACTTTACTTAGACAATTAGGATGACGCCTCGAGACCTATTTAAGAATAGATTTCTTGTAGGTTCGAGTAACCAAGGGCTTTAGAGCTACAAGAAGAACAAGCACTGAATCTCCGCATCGAGGTGGGTTTTATTTTACATACAATGTATCTTGAGTTATATAAGCTCTGATATTTCATGAAAATTATCTGTTTATCCAATATAAATGTTTTTATGTGCGTTCTGTAATTGTTTAAGGCTCGCTTAAGTATCGATCGAGATTCTCATTTGGCCTAATACGCTAAATGAGGATTGTGTACACAGGGTTAGTGGCTCGATGGGTTGATCGCCATCGTGCACTAACAGATTTAGAACGTTATAAGGATGGGTGCTTGACAGGAGGTTATCCGGAGCACAGTTAAGGTTATTGATTCCAACCGGGTGCGTCCCGAGATCAATAACAGATCTTGGATCTGACTGGGTGCGTCCCGAGATCAGTGAATGTGGGGAGAAAGTGAGTAACAATCGAACGTACATGGGCGCCCTCGACAAGAAAATATATTTGTCATGCTTAGAAGTGGGATTTCGTTTTAAAACCTTCTAAGTCATGATTTTGATATTGGATAAACTGCTTCGATTATTTCATAAAATATTTCGAAAACTTGTGCCCACTGAGTACATTAGTACTCAGCCCAAATATTTTCAAATGTTTTTCAGGTTAGGCGGCTGGTGCGCACGGTGCTGAGCTGGGGAGTGTTTCTTATCCTGACGACTGGCTACTCCTTAGCTAATCTAGTTGAATTCCTGAATAACTTCTAAATCAAATTATGTTGAGCTCAGACTCATTATTTCTATTCCGCTGCACTGTTGAATGTTAAACTATCAGGGTTGTGAAACTAAACCTCTTTAGATCCTTGGGGATTTTCTCCATATGATGAACTCGTTCTAAGTCATCATTAACCATCTTTATATTAAGCCATTTTATTTATCGTATTTTATTTCCTCCCAAGCCTGGGCTGTCACACACTCACTGTCCGAACAAACGACAGCCTCAAATTTCAGGTTTTTTTTTTCATAATGTTCATTTACTGATTTTGTTCTGAATTTGTTCGAATTTGTTGCTGAAATTTCCTGAGTTTATTGCTGGAATTTTGATGAGCTCAAGTTTGTGCTCTGTTTTTGTGTTTGTTTTAAGTCTAGATCGAGTCTTTTTCCTTGTGTTTGTGTCTTTTGGTCACCTGGGAGGGTGTAGTTCAATGGCAGGACCAGCTTGTGGGCAAGAGGTGCTCCAGGGGTCGAAAGTGCTATCACTTCTCGTGAAAGAGGTATGCGCCGGAAGCAAAGGGGATTTGGAGGCAAAACCATCCCTTATGCCCATAAGTACCGCGCGAGAGCTGGCAGGCTAGAGAAGGAAGGCAGGGGAAGAAGACGGAGGCACAACAGGCGGGTGAGGAAGGAATGCAAGTGGGAGTCCGAAAAGGGCGGAAGGCGGCAGCTATCCAAAAGAGACCGATAAGGCCAAACCACCGCCTTATCCAAAAGGAAACATATCTTCATGAAGATTAGGTCTGAAAAATGATAAGCATCTCCATGCTTGCATGGATCCGGCCGCACCTCATGGGCTGGGCCTTTGTTGCCCTATTGACTCCTATAAATACCCGACGAGCTTCTAAAGCCAAGGGTGCTGAAATTCCGTTCTGTTGTGTATTGTTTGAGAAGTGAAGCTAGCCCGGGCTGTGGGCGTAACCTAGTACTTTCCGTTTTATGTTTTGCAGGTACTTCTCTTTTCGTTTAAGTAATTTCAATTCCAGTTATGTTTTCCTTTACATCTTTTGCTTGTGTTATTTACGTTATGGTTGGCTAAGTTTTATATTCTGATTTGGGCAAGATGATCTAAGCATGAATGAATAAACTCGAGAGGTCTAATTTGGGCATAACAACTATATGAGCATATTCCCGATACACTAGGTTTGAATCCAAAAAGGTTGTAACAACTTGGTTAATTAATTGATCACTAGTTAACTAGGAAGTTCTGACCACAAGTAATAATTTGGGCACAAAGCGAGTTTCCATCGACCTCCAAAATAGTACAACTGGTGTTGGAGCCGTGACTGCTGTGAAATATCGGTGTAAGAGTCAAGTGGGTCTATCTAGCTCTTAAAGCATTCTGGGCAAAGCACAACTAGCGATAGGCCATCGCAGAGAGCGTGGATGTTGCCCGGGGTAGTTGATTTCCATTAGCTGACCCTTCTAAGGGATCATAAACTGAAAGGATAGATTGGGCAAGGGGTTTGTTGTGTGCGTGACGAGTGACAATAGAGGCACAACAATTCTTATGCCTATAACCACTGGTATGCGAGTATCGAGTGTTAGTTCATGTTTATTGATTCGAACCCAAGTCAGAATTATTTTGTTATTTGATTTATCTACTTTGTTATTTCAGTTTAGGTTGGATACCCGTTCTGCCCATAACCACGTTTTGGTCAGAACACTGCAGGATACAAAACCTTTTTAGTGACACCCTTGCAGGAGAAGTTACTGCTCAGTTCCCTGTGGATTCGACTCTGGACTTACCACTAGCTAGTCTAGTTGTGGGCACAGGATATTTTATTTGCACAAAGCTCAAACGACAGCTTCGTCAAATTGGCACCGTTGCCGGGGAAGTGAGAGCGCTAGTAATTTCTTTTGTAATTTTTGTGTGAGTTTTGCCTTAACATTTGTGTATGCGTCGTACTAGGAGTGCAGGTAACGAAGATCTTTTGTTCAAGGAGGAGAATGAGCGACTCGTCCGACTGAACAACGCTAACAGGCGCAGGGCAGAACAAGAAGCACGGGCAAGAGAAAGGCAGTTAGAAGCAGAGAGAGAGATGGCAGAAAATCTGAAAGGACAGAATGACAACAACAACAACAGAACCCTTCGAGACATGATGTTTCCAAGCAACCTGAATCTCAGGCCGTCAGCAATAGTGTTACCCGAGATCACTGGAAATTGGGAGTTGAAGCATACACTAATCCAAATTTTGCCCAAGTACAGTGATATGCCCGGGGAAGACCCTCAAAGGCATTTACAAGACTTTGAGATGGCGTGTGGAACAGTGCGCACCGCAAGTCAAGCCCTTGGCGAGTACATCCGACTCCTCACTTTTTCGTTCTCTCTATTAGAAGGAGCGAGGGAGTGGTTGTACGATTTGCCCGAAGGAAGCATTCGGACCTAGCAAGAGCTGCAGAGCAAGTTTTTGGAGCGATACTTCCCAGCCGCCCGAATCTAGAATTTGAGGACTCGAATAAGTAACATCAAAATGGGGACAGGAGAAATCCTCTATGAATACTGGGGAAGGTTCAAACAGATGTTGGCCAAATGCCCACAACACCAAATACCGGATCATGATCTTATTCGGTATTTCATGGAGGACTCCGAAGGCAAGATAGGCAATGGTTACACGCTGCATGTGGGGGATCAATCCTAAACAAATCCGCAGCGGAGGCTTTCAAGCTCATAGCCGATATGGCCGAGGAATCAAGAGATGAGGAAGGGACTATAGTCAGAACTACTCCGGTGCCAACCCCTTCTGCCCAAGACGACAAGTTGGAGAAACTGTGCAACATGTTTGAGAAATTCATGACAAACCAAGGAACGCCCAATCAAGGGAACCCCAACATCCGGATGCCTGTGAAGGCATGCCAACTTTGTATGGCAAATTCACATGCAACCGATGAATGTCCACAACTTTTCGAAGATGAAGAGCTTAATGCTATTGGTCAACAGCCAGGAGGAAATAATGGAGGGCAAAACCAGAAACCTTTTGAGCCCTACAGGCAGCAGTACAACAATCAAGGATGGAGGCAACATGAGAACCTTAGGTACGGCAACAACAATTTTTTGGGGCCAAACCAAGGGCAGACGAGTAATCCACTACAATACTCGCAACAACCTCAACAGGCAAGAGGATTCTCCCTATCAGAGCTCGTGCATCAAATGGCCCAACAACAAGTGAAGTTCCAGCAAGAGACCGAGAAGTTCATAATGGAGACACGAGGAGGAATGCAGAATGTGATTCCACGTGGCACGCATTAAGTAAAACTAGAGGTGTTCTTATTGCGTGCCACGTGGACTTACCATTAGAAGCCCTTTAAGACTTTCCTTGAGAGATGACACTGGGTCAACTTACCATCACTAGGATGTCCTTGTTCTATTGCAAGTCAAACTAGAGGTGTTCTAGGTTGAGTCAAATTTTGGCACCGTTGCCGGGGAAAGTTTTAGGCGTTTTAGTTGTGTCATTTTTACTTGCTTTATTTAATTTCCAGTTTTTCTCATTTTTGCTTTTACGTTTCTTCCACTCGGTACGTTTAATCCGTTTGTTTAGTGTTGTGCATGCAGGGACGCCGTAGTCTTAAAGGCAAACTTGTGTCCCCGTTGCATAGTACGAGCGAAGGGATTTTCAGGAAGTATAGCTGCAAAGGAGTGTTCGCTGAAGACAGCGCTGCCAGCTCTGCCAAGTCCAATTCTGATTCTGAACTACCAGAGCAGAGCGCAGGAGAGGAGGAACAAGATTCGCCAGCCAGCTCTGACTCTGAGCCTTCAGAGCAGCCAACGAAGGAGGACGCCAGCTCTGTCGATACAGAGCATAATACATACGAGGAGAAAGAAGTCATGGCTCAAAACATGGAGTACATGGGAGACTTCACCAGGCCGGTGATTGGAGATACCAACACGTCGGCAATCGTGCTCCCCACTGCTGTGAGAAACTACAATCTCAAACCCAATGACTCGAATTTGCTGTCGGTGTTCCACAGGATGCCAAGCGAGGATGCTCTGCAATTCATCCGAGATTTTTGCACACAAGTGCAAACGATTCCTCTGCTTAGCCTCACGGAGGACCAACTCAAGCTCAAGTGCTTTCCCTATGCACTTAAAGACCGGGCAAGGACGTGGATGCTTTCTCTACCGCCCAACTCTATCACTACATGGGGAGATGCTTGTGAAAAATTTATGCTGAAATACTACCCAAGCCACAAAACACAAGAGCTGAGAACGAGAATAATGGAGTTCACCCAAGGAGCGGACAAGCCTTTGCATGAAGCTTGGGAGAGATATGAAGAACTCATCCGTCAATGCCCTCAACATCAATACACTAATGTTATGTTGATGCAGTTCTTCTACGATGGGTTAGTGCAAACTGCCCAATTTATGGTGGATAGCACGGCAGGAGGTAACATAGCTCGGAAGACCGCTGCAGATCTGAAAGAGATTTTTAAGACCTTGGCCGAAAGCTCCCAACAGAAGTCCATCCGTGGAAGGAGAGTAGAGGCTAGTGCCGTGACAAATCAGTTCGAAATGCAGCAACATTTGGCCTCAATCATGCGAGAAGTCCAACAGCTCAAGATGGAAAAGATGGAAAATTCTCCAGTTCAGAGCTCAGCGCCGCCGATGACAACTCAGCCAAATCAAGCTCTGCCGATGTCAGCCCCGCCGAACCCAGCCCTACAGTACGTTGAGCTCTGTGGTATTTGTGGAGATTTCAGCCATGGAGCTAATGAGTGCCATAGAATGGGAGAGTTTACTCCGGAAGGACAAGCTGAGGTCTATGCGGCACAAGGATTTCAAGGCTACAATCAAGGGCCAAGCAGACCTTATGGGCAGAACATGAATCAAGGCCAACAAAATGTTATTGGAGGATGGAGAAATCAGCCGAACGCTGGATGGGGAAATCAAAACTTTGGAGGGAGTCAATTCCGCCGACCATCCCAAATGGGGTATCAACAGCAGCAACAATACTTCCCACCGCAGCCAAGCGTTCCACAACAATACCCACAGCAGTACCAACCGTCCCCAATGCAGCAAGGGAACTTTCAACCTCAACAATTGCAGAACGCGCAGCAGTTTCAAAAGTAAGTTCCACAGCAGAGGTCGTCTTTGGAGGAGACTATGCAGTCCTTCATGGAGATCAGCAAGCAGAACATGGAGATGACTAAGCAAAATTTTGAGTCTCAATCCGCCACAATAAAAAGACTTGAGACTACCGTGGGGCAATTATCGGGCACTTTGAACCAAATTCAACAGCAGCAGCAGCCCGAGAAATTTCATGGCCAACCCCTGCAAACTCACCATGCTCAAGCTGTCACTGTTCTTCGCAGCGGCAAGATGGTGGACAACAACGTGAAGGAAACAGAGCAGACCAGAAATTTAGAGCTGCCGAAGCCAGCTCTGGCGAAGTCAGCTCTGGCGAAGCCAGCTCTGCCGATTCCAGAACTGCCGAAGTCAGCACTGCAGAATTTCGCCGCACAAGGGTCAGCTCTGTCAAGTTCCACTCTGACGAGCCCTTATGGAGAGAAGGCAGACCAGCAAAAAGATGGAGAGATGGAGGAAGGAAAGGAGAATAAACTTCATAAGTCTTCCACACCTTATCGACCTCCGATCCCTTTCCTGGGTAGATTGAGGAATGAAAAGATGGATAAACAGTTCGCCGACTTCTACAACATGCTTGCCAAGGTGAACGTGAATCTACCCCTCCTTGATGTGATCAGAAAAGTCCCGGCGTATGTGAAGTTTTTCAAGGAGTTAGTCTCCAACAAGCGGAAGTTCGAGGACAATGAGAAGGTTCTGGTCTCAGAAATTGCAAACTCGATCATACAGCAGCCTCTGCCACCAAAGCAACGCGATCCAGGTAGCTTCGTGATTAAAATTGCTTTAGGAAATGGTATGGAAGCTACGGGAATGTTAGATTTGGGTGCTGGAATTAACCTAATGCCTTACTCTATTTTTAAACAATTAGATTTAGGTGATTTGAAATCCACTCGCATGTGTCTACAACTCGCCGATAGGTCCGTTAGATACCCCCGTGGGATCGTAGAGGATGTTTTGGTGAATGTTGGAGGCTTGATTATTCCCATAGATTTTGTGGTTCTCGAGATTGGGGAGGTGCATGAAAATGGTGTAGAGCACACACTACTGTTAGGAAGACCGTTTATGGCAACCACTAACACCTTAATTGATGTTAAGGATGGAAATATTAAAATGACCGTGTTAGGGGAGTCAGTGTCTTTCTCTGTGCATGATAATCGTGCTATGCCTTCTGCAAATTTTATCAACGAATGCTCCTTTATAGATCCTATTGATGGCTTGGTCGAGACGGTATTTGTGCAGGAACAAGAGTGTGTGGATGTTTTTGCAGGTTCGGCCGACATGGAGGAATTAGCTAGGGAAGCTGAAGAGTTCAGCGCTGCCCAGCCAGCTCTGCCACCCTTCAGCGCTGACCAGTCCGCTCTGCCGAGCCCCGCACCCTTCAGCGCTGACCAGTCCGCTCTGCCGAGCCCCGCACCCTTCAACGCTGACCAGTCAGCTCTGCCACCCTTCAGCGCTGACCAGTCAGCTCTGCCACCCTTCAACGCTGACCAGCCAGCTCTGCCGAGCTCAGCACCCGTCAGTGCTGCCCAGCTCGCTCCACCGAGCTCACCCCTGCTCTGTCCAACTCTGCCGAGCTCAGTGCTGTCCGGCCATACCGAGCTGCCCTTTGATGAACAGATGGGAACCAAGAGGTCAGCGCTGGAACTGAAGGAACTCCCAGCCAATCTCAAGTACGTATTCTTAGAAACGATAAAGGAGAAGCCGAGGTTCAGATCGGTAGCGTTGTCCCAGAATAAAGAAGGTGTGTTGCCAAAGGACGTGTTTGACCCTGGCGCAGCCCATTCTAAAGAGAATTTCAGAGGAGACGGACATCGCATGAAATCCTACTATGGGCGGAGTACTCCGATGGAGGTGGAGTCTCAAGCCCTGCACGATCCTCATTGATGAATCGAAATTGAAGTCGGGCTGGCGACTCTAACTCTAGCGCTTGGTGGGAGGCAACCCACCGTTGGTTACTTAATGCGTGCCATGTGGAATCAGCGGACTGATACTAAAGTCAAGTATCAGTTGAACATTCTTCCTCGGACTGAACCTTCAACGTTCGAAGGAAGCCACGCACTCCAGAAGTACAGCCGCATTAAATGCAGAGATCTCAGGATCATCCTTTCTCTGCAGAGGTCATTCCTCTTTGGTGATTACCTTTTCAGAGATGTCGCATCTCCTGCTCTTCAACATAGCCATTCTCACCAAACAAGGAACCTCGAAGATTGAAGCCTCAGCCCAAGTTCAAATTACTCTCTAACGGAAGAAATCTTGAAGACCTTCTCCGCCAACGGATCTATTCAAGACTTCTCCTATAAATAGCGCTCGAGGATCACTTCAATCTTCACCGATTCAACGACATAAGCTGAAACTCTGCCAAAATTGTTTCTCAACTAAAGCCCAGACTCTCCAAAGTTTGAATCGAAAAAGAGAATCCCAAAGCCAAAAATCAGACACTGCTGATTACATACATTCTCTTAGACCTTAGGCAAACCTTATTTATCTAAAGCCTAGGTCAAACTAACTCCAAAGAACTTGTTCTTTGAAGTTTAGTTGGCAAGTTTTCAAACCTCCCTTCAACCTACTGAATCGAGTGTTTGTGTTGTAAAGGAGTTCAGAAAGGTATTCTGTCTCCGTGAGATCCTAGTGCCCAGTGCGTGCTAGGAGTGAGAAATCCAACAAGGTGTGTTGGTACTGAAGATTGGATCTTTGGTTGTTTCGGTTGTGTGCACCCGTAAACACATGTTCAGGTTTGCAGTGCACCCGTAAGCACTTGCTCAGTGAAGTTGTTGGTCTGATCAACCGACCACGGATGTAGGATGTGTTTTTCCGAACCACGTAAAAATCTCTGTGCTATTTACAGCTTTCAGTATTTACTTTCTTACTTGTGCTCTTCCTTTCGTTAACTGAAAACTGATTAATAGCAAAGAGAAACCTAAAGTCTAACAACGTGCTTAACTCACAGGCTATTGCGAAACAAAAGTTTTCCGCTGCGTATGTTATCAGTCTGACTGATCTATCTTCTGATAGTCAGTAGGATTCATAACATCTCTGTTTGCCAAACTCGACTGAAGCCTTACGTGTATCAGTTAAGGTCTTTTGACTTAACTGATAACTCATTACTGAAGAGTTTTCAGTATCAGTCGTCAACCCTGTTTTGGTCAAAACTCTTTTCAGTAAACAAGTGTTTGAGTTTGTGTTTGAAGTTCCGTTTTGATCTCTTGTAAAGATCGAAAAATAGCCTATAGGTATATTCTTCCCCCCCCCACACACACACACCTATTTGAGACCCTCCGGACCTAACAGCTTGAAATTGTTTACCCATTAATAAAGGATTAATCAATTAAAATTGTTATTAACATTACCCCTATAAATTTACTTCTCTCTCCACTTACACTTAGTTTAACAACTTTCTTAAAACCCGTGCTGAGTCCCAAATGAGACTATTTTTCGTGGACGGATGGAGTATTTATTTAAAGATTAAAATTTTTACAAATTCTCTCTCATCTCTCATCTTTTTTTGAATAAATCTACTATTTTTTGTTTTTATTTTTTTAACTTATTAATTTTGCCTTTTCATAATATATGTTTTTAATATTATGAATTTTTTATTTTTTTTTAATATTCAACTTAAATATATTCAATTAAGGTTAATTTTTTTTATTATATTTATACATATGATAATTAAGTTGGTATCATCTTTTTTTGAATAAATCTACTATTTTTTGTTTTTATTTTTTTTAACTTATTATTTTTGCCTTTTCATAATATCTGTTTTTAATATTGTGATTTTTTTATTTTTTTTAATATTCAACTTAAATATATTCAATTAAGGTTAATTTTTTTATTATATTTATATATATGATAATTAAGTTGGTATCGATTTAATATAAATATAAAATATAAAAATATTTTTTTGTGCATTGCACGGGATGCAAATGCTAGTATATATTAAAAAGACGGCTTTCAATTTGAAATCATTTTCAAATCAATTTCAAAATTGAGTGGCAATTTTGTAGTTGTAACAAATTGAAGGTTTATTTGATTTTTTTTCTTTTTTTATCTTCTTATTTTTGTTTTTATTTTCTTTCTAAAATTATGAAATTCTACTAATTATAAAATATTTAATATGTATATCAAATTAAAGATCACAAAAAATTTCTTTAATTTGATATATTTTACGTAAATATTTGATTTAAAATGTAAAAGTTATATTATTTTAAAGGTTAAAACTTTAAAAAAAATCTCTCTCCTCTCTCATCTTTTTTTAATAAATCTATTTTCCAATTATTTTATATTTTTATTTTTGAACTTAATTTTTTGCATTTTAATAATATCAATTTTTTTATTGTGAATTATTTATTTATTTATTTTTTATTTTTTCAATATTCAGCTTAAATATATTTAGCTAAAATTATTTTTATTATATTTATAAATATGATAATTGAATTGGTATCAGTTTTACATAAATATAAGAATATAAAAAAAAAATTCCGTGCATTGCAAGGGGTGCAAATATTAGTTAGTTAGAAAACAATAATTATTTAATCCAGTATATACTTTACTGAGCTTTGAAATAAATTAAATCCAACTCTCTTTACGCTCGGAAACAAATATTTATCTGTTAATTACAAATTGATTACTGCTCCTGCGCAAAAGACAAAAGAAAAGATCATAATAAATGATGGGGAGTTGTATATATAACCAGACCACTTTAGAGCAATAAATTAAGTAATTAACTAATAATGTATATATATATATAAATTGGCACTGTGGAAACTTGCAGTAAAATTTGTTGATATTAGTAACATATATGGGAACTTCTTTTCTTCACATCATCAAAATATACAAGGTACAATCAAATTAAGCACAATTAATAAATATATAAGAATAATTAAACAAGATTTCACTTAATTAATCATGTTGTTCATCACTCCAATTCCTGATCGCTTGCAATACCCCTCGTTTAACCACCTGAGCATCTATGCTATCAGACTGCCCTTCATTCTGCAATTTTTAATTATTAATAATTAATTACAAGGAAATATAAT